>NC_143028.1:57962500-58262500 GCF_057628025.1 Oncorhynchus mykiss | reverse complement strand
CATCACTACTCTGGACGGTTCTGACTTAGAATATGTGGACAACTATAAATACCTAGGTGTCTGGCTAGACTGTAAACTCTCCTTCTAGACTCAAATTAAGCATCTCCAATCCCAAATTAAATCTAGAATCGGCTTCCTATTTCGCAACAAAGCCTCCTTTACTCATGCTGCCAAACATACCCTCGTAAAACTGACTCTCCTACCGATCATTGACTTCGGCGATGTCATTTACAAAATAGCCTCCAACATACTACTCAGCAAATGGGATGCAGTCTATCACAGTTATCACTTTGTCACCAAAGCCCCATATACTATACACCATTGCGACCTGGTCCTCGCTACATATTCATAGCCAAACCCACTGGCTCCAGGTCATCTATAAGTCTTTGCTAGATAAAGCTCCGCCTTATCTCAGCTCACTGGTCACCATAGCAACACCCACCCGTAGCACGTGCTCCAGCAGGTATATTTCACTGGTCATCCCCAAAGCCAACACCTCCTTTGGTTGCCTTTCCTTCTCTGCTGCCAATGACTGGAACGAATTGCAAAAATCACTGAAGTTGGAGACTCATATCTCCCTCACTAACTTCAAGCATCGGCTGTCAGAGCAGCTTACCGATCGCTGCACCTGTACACAACCCATCTGTAAATAGCCCATCCAACCAACTACCTACCTCATCCCCATATTTGTTTTTTGTTTTTTTTCTGCTCTTTTGCACAACGGTATTTCTACTTGCACATCCTCATCTGCACATCTATCACTCCAGTGTTGATTGTTAAATTGTAATTACTTCACCACTATGGCTTATTTATTGCATTACCTCCTTACTTCATTTGCACACACTGTATACATATTTTATATTGTGTTATTGACTGTACGATTGTTTATCCCATGTGCAACTCTGTGTTGTTGTTAAGCTTTCCTAAATAACTGGCCTGCCTGGAGCATATGGCCACATTATTATAGGACGATTTGGGAGAATGAAAATATGCAACAGGCATCTCACTATCAGAAGTGAGAATATAGCCAGTCTGATCTGCTACTGTGACTTTCTAGACCTTATAAACTGTGGAGAGTAGAACCACAACTGATCCAAATGGAATGAAACATTTTTGTGGCGTTATTCAAATGACATTTTCACTGCAGCCTAGAGGAGAATTTTGTACTCACTTGAAAACAATAATTCAATTATTCATTGCATTGTGGTGTTTGTTATAGACGAGTCTAGGAAGGATAATTGTATTGTCCCTAGACAAGATCAATAGAGTACCAAAGCATCTTAATATAGAAGAGGCCATGCAAACAGGTAAGAACATTTGGCTACTATGGAAGAAATTATATAGTAAAACCTACAAAAGAGCGAGTGCAAACCAGGGGGGGGGGGGGGTGGACTGATTTCAGGATCCCTGCTGCCTAAATTAGTTTTGTGTGTGCAGCACAACTGTGAGTAGCCTTTTAAGATAGGGGCTGGGTTGTCTGTCCTTGCAATTAGTTTGTTTGATTGCACTTGTTAGCTAGCATCCACTATGGGAATTAACTAGTCATTTGTTAGCCTTTGTAAGCATTTTTTAAATATCGTCAACAACAAAAAACGTTGGAAATAAATAGCGCCCTTGTGTGCACTGCCGGTAATATGTATAACCCATTATAGAACAGGAACGGTATGAAAATCTGGAAACCGCCCAACCCCTGAATACATTCACACTGAAAACAGTTTTGAGGGTTTGCCTTCATTAGTTGAAGGTAATTAGCACAGTTCTATGCCTTGTTATTTTTTCTTTCTTCCTCAGGTTAAATGAGAATAGACTGCAGGCCAAAATGTACGTGTTTTCTTTTGTTGTGCTGAGCCAACAGTGTGTTGTTATCGTCAATATATGACATAATCATATCATAAATGGTCTGTTGTTCTTGTCCTGAGGGTAGTTGTGTGCTGAGAAGAATGTGCTTCTTCTCTACGTCCCTGGCCCTGTATCCTTAATGCTGTTAAATTGTACTGAAAGTGCAAGATTGGGTTTTCATTGAGTTTAATTTATATTTATTTATTTATAGATAGTTTCCTTATTGTGTTGTGTGATACCACCCTTCTGCCCCTCAGGTGTTGGAGTACATGGGTAAAGGGAAAAGCATCGTGGATGTGGGTTTGGCCCAGGCCCGTCTACCCCTCAACACACGCTGCCACTACTATGAGCTGGAGATCACTGATGCAGGAGAGAAGTGCTACATCGCCCTGGGACTGGCACGCAGGGTACGTGTTCTTATCATATAGGAAAGTAAGCAGCAGAAATGCTGTGCTAGCAGGGCATGCAGGGGCAATATTGGAGCAATGCAATGCAGTTTAAAAAATACGGATAAGAATTAAAGTAACAAGTAATTAAAGAGCAGCAGTTAAATAACAATAGCGAGACTATATACGGGGGATACCGGTACAGAGTCAATGGGCGGGGGCACCGGTTAGTTGAGGTAATATGTAGAGGTAGAGTTATTAAATATGTAGGTAGAGTTATTAAAGTGACTATGCATAGATGATAACAGAGAGTAGCAGCAGTGTAAAAGTGTGCGTGGGGGGGGGCAAATGAAAATAGTCTGGGTAGCCATTTGATTAGATGTTCAGGAGTCTTATGGCTTGGGGGTAGAAGCTGTTTTGAAGCCTCTTGGACCTAGACTTGGCGCTCCGGTGCCGCTTGCCGTGCAGGAGCAGAGAGAACAGTCTATGACTAGGGTGTCTGGAGTCTTTGACAATTTTTAGGGCCTTCCTCTGACACCGCCTGGTATAGAGGTCCTGAATGGCAGGAAGCTTGGCCCCAGTGATGTACTGGGCCATTCGCACTACGCTCTGTAGTGCCTTGCGGTCGGAGGCTGAGCAGTTGCCATACCAGGCAGTGATGCAACCAGTCAGGATGCTCTCGATGGTGCAGCTGTAGAACCTTTTGAGGATCTGAGGACCCATGCCAAATCTTCTCAGTCCCTTGAGGGGGGAATAGGTTTTGTCGTGCCCTCTTCATGACTGTCTTGGTGTGCTTGGACGATCTTAGTTTGTTGGTGATGTGGACACCAAGGAACTTGAAGCGCTGAACCTGCTCCACTGCAGCCCTGTCGATGAGAATGGGGGCGTGCTCGGTCCTCTTTTTCCTGTAGTCCTCAATCATCTCCTTTGTCTTGATCACGTTGAGGGAGAGGTTGTTGTCCTGTCACCACACGGCCAGGTCTCAGACCTCCTCCCTATAGGATGTCTTGTGGTCGGCAAACTTAATGATGGTGTTGGAGTCGTGCCTGGCCGTGCAGTCATGAGTGAACAGGGAGTACAGGAGGTGACTGAGCACGTACCCCTGAGGTACCCCTGTGTTGAGGATCAGCGTGGCGGATGTGTTGTTACCTACCCTTACCACCTGGGTTCGGCCTGTCAGGAAGTCCAGGATCCAGTTGCAGAGGGAGGTGTTTAGTCCCAGGCTGTGATCACACAGTTGTCCGGAACAGCTGGTGCTCTCATGCATCTTTCAGTGTTATTTGCTTCGAAGCGAGCATAGAAGTAGTTTAGCTCGTATGGTAGGCTCGTGTTACTGGACAGCTCTCGGCTGTGCTTCAGTTTGTAGTCTGCAATGGTTTTCAGGCCCTGCCAAATCCAATGAGCGTCTGAGCTGGTGTAGTATGATTCGATCTTAGTCCTGTATTGACGCTTTGCCTGTTTGATGGTTCGTCGAAGGGCATAGCGGCATTTCTTATATGCTTCCGGGTTCGAGTCCTGCTCCTTGAAAGCGGTAGCTCTAGACTTTAGCTCAGTGCGGATGTTGCCTGTAATCCATGGCTTCTGGTTGGGGTATGTACTAGAGGTCGACCGATTATGATTTTTCAACACCGATACCAATTATTGGAGGACCAAAAAAGCAGATACCGATTAATGGGACGATTTTTACATATATATGTATATATATATATATATATATATATATATGTGTGTCTGTGTGTCTGTGTGTGTGTGTGTGTGTGTGTGTGTGTGTGTGTGTGTGTGTGTGTGTGTGTGTATATATTATATAATATAATATATATAATATATATATATATTTGTGTAGTAATTACAAAAATACTGAATTAACACTTTTATTTTAACTTAATACGTATATTTTATTTTAGTCTCAAATAAGTAATGAAACATGTCCAATTTGGTTTAAATAATACAAAACAGTGTTGGAGAAGAAAGTAAAAGTGCAATATGTGCCATGTAAAAGAACGAATGTTTAAGTTCCTTGCTCAGAACATGAAAACATATGAAAGCTGGTGTTTCCTTTTAACATGAGTCTTCAATATTCCCAGGTAAGAAGTGCTAGGTTGTAGTTATTATAGGAATTTATAGGACTGTTTCTCTCTTTACCATTTGTTTTTCATATACCTTTGACTATTGGATGTTCTTATAGGCACTATAGGGTTGAAGTCATAAACTACGCTGTGCTTCAAGCATTGCGAAGTCCTGCTGGCAAACGTGGGAAAGTGCTGTTTGAATGAATGCTTACGAGCCTGCTGCTTCCTACCACCGCTCAAGTCAGACTGCTCTATCAAATATCAAATCATATACTTAATTATAATATAATAAACACACAGAAATACGCGCCTTAGGTCATTAATATGTCAAATCCAGAAACTATAATTTCAAAAACAAAACGGAACCATCCCGTATTTTATCGAACGGGTGGCAACCCTAAGTCTAAATATGTTACATTGCACAACCTTCAATGTTATGTCATCATTTTGTTAAATTCTGGCAAATTAATTACGATCTTTGTTAGGAAGAAATGGTCTTCACACAGTTCGCAACGAGCCAGGCGGCCCAAACTGCTGCATATACCCTGACTCTGCTTACACTGAGCGCAAGAGAAGTGACACAATTTCCCTAGTTAATATTGCCTGCTAAAATGAATTTATTTTAACTAAATATGCAGGTTTAAAAAAATGTTGATTTGAATATTGATTTTAAGAAAGGCATTGATGTTATTGTTAAATCAGCACCTGTTTGGCGAAGTAGGCTGTGATTCGATGATAAATTAACAGAAAACGCATTGATTATATGCAACGCAGGACAAGCTAGTTAAACTAGTAATATCATCAACCATGTGTAGTTAACTAGTGATTATGTTAAGATTCATAAGATAAGATAAGTTTTATGCTAGCTAGCAACTTATCTTGGCTCCTTGCTGCACTCTCGTAACACAGGTGGTCAGCCTGCCATGCAGTCTCCTCGTGGATTGCAATGTAATCGGCCATAATCGGCATCCAAAAATGCCGATTACCGGTTGTTATGAAAACTTGAAATCATCCCTAATTAATCTGCCATGCCGATTAATCGGTCGACCTCTAGTATGTACGTACAGTCACTGTGGGGACGACGTCCTCGGTGCAGTTATTGACGAAGTCAGTTACTGATGTGGTGTACTCCTCAATGACATCGGAGGAATCCTGGAACATATTCCAGTCTGCTAGCAAAACAGTCCTGTAGCTTAGCATCTGCTTCATCTGACCATTTTTTTTTATTTATCTAGTAAATGTTGCTTCCTGCTTTAATTTTTGCTTGTAAGTCGGAATCAGGAGGATGGAATTATGGTCAGACTTGCCAAATGGAGGGCAAGGGAGAGCTTTGTGTGCGTCTCTGTGTGTGATTAATGGTGGTCCAGAGTTTCCCACACCCCCTCTGGTTGCCAGCCTCTGACTGTGGTGGTATGTAAAACAGCTACAAAAAGTACAGATAACTCTCTAGGTAGATAATGTGGTCTACAGCTTATCATGAGACTTCCTTGGATATCGTGCACCAGCTGTTATTTACAAAAGTACATAGTCCGCCGCCCCTTGTCTTACCAGACGCTGTTGTTCTATCCTGCCAGTACAGTGTATAACCAGCCAGCTGTATGTTGATAGTGTCGTCGTTCAGCCACGACTCCGTGAAGCATAAAATATTACAGTTTTGAATGTCCCATTGGTAGTTTAATCTTCCGCGTAGGTCATCGATTTCTTTCTCCAAAGATCGCACGTTTGCGAGCAGAATGGAAGGAAGTGGAGGTTTATTCGATTGCCTACGAATTCTCAGAAGGCAGACCGCCCTCTGGCCCCTTTTTCTCTGCCTCCTCTTCACACAAATCCCAGGGATCTGGGCCTGTTCCCGAGAAAGCAGTATATCATCCGCATGGGGCTGGTAAGACTTGTTAAAAGGGGGAAAACGATTCTGCCAATCCGTGGTGAGTAATTGTAGTCCTGATGTCCAGAAGTTATTTTTGGTCATAAGAGACGGTAGCTGCAACATTATGTACAAAATAAGTAAAAAATAAGTTACAAACAACGCAAATATACAAACAAAAAACACAATCGGTTGGGGACACCTTCAGCCACCTTCTCTGACCCCATACAGTATATGTGTGCTCCAAAGACAGCGGCACTAACCGCTACATCACATCATGCCATGTCCTCCTACATTATCATCATCAACTTGATCATTATCATCATTCATTGCTATTGTCAATATTGTCATTATCTCCAGCACAATGAACATCAATGTCACTATTATGATTTTCATCATCACTCTACATTCTCATTATCCAGGCTAGAATGAGTCCATCTGAAACATGCTATACTTCCATAACATTCTACGGTTCTTAATTCACTCTGTCACATCAAATGTTTTCATTCATTTTTTGTAAGTCTTCACAAGGTTTTCACACACTGTTGCTGGTATTTTGGCCCATTCCTCCATGCAGATCTCCTCTAGAGCAGTGATGTTTTGGGGCTGTTGCTGGGCAACACGGACTTTCAACTCCCTCCAAAGATTTTCTTTGGGGTTGAGATCTGGAGACTGGCTAGGCCACTCCAGGACCTTGAAATGCTTCTTACGAAGCCACTCCTTCGTTGCCCGGGTGGTGTGTTTGGGATCATTGTCATGCTGAAAGACCCAGCCACGTTTAATCTTCAATGCCCTTGCTGATGGAAGGAGGTTTTCACTCAAAATCTCACGATACATGGCCCCATTCATTCTTTCCTTTACACGGATCAGTCGTCCTGGTCCCTTTGCAGAAAAACAGCCCCAAAGCATGATGTTTGCTTCCCATGCTTCTCAGTAGGTATGGTGTTCTTTGGATGCAACTCAGCATTCTTTGTCCTCCAAACACGACGAGTTGAGTTTTTACCAAAAAGTTATATTTTGGTTTCATCTGACCATATGACATTCTCCCAATCTTCTTCTGGATCATCCAAATGCTCTTTAGCAAACTTCAGACATGTACTGGCTTAAGCAGGGGGACACGTCTGGCACTGCAGGATTTGAGTCCCTGGCGGCGTAGTGTGTTACTGATGGTAGGCTTTGTTACTTTAGTCCCATCTCTCTGCAGGTCATTCACTAGGTCCCCCCGTGTGGTTCTGGGATTTACAAGGTACAAAGTATCTATAACCATAGTAAAACAAGTCCTATACTAACATAACCTGAAAGGCCGCTCAGCAAGGAAGAAGCCACTGCTCCAAAACCGCCATAAAAAAGCCAGACTATGGTTTGCAACTGCACATGGGGACAAAGATCGTACTTTTTGGAGAAATGTCCTCTGATCTGATGAAACAAAAATAGAACTGTTTGGCCGTAATGACCATGTTTATGTTTGGAGGAAAAAGGGAGAGGCTTTCAAGCCGAAGAACACCAAACCCAACCGTGAAGCACAGGGCTGACAGCATCATGCTGTGAGGGTGCTTTGCTGCAGGAGGGACTGGTGCACTTCACAAAATAGATAGCTTCATGAGGATGGAAAGTTTTGTGGCTATATTGAAGCAACATCTCAAGACATCAGTCACGAAGTTAAAGCTTGGTCGCAAATGGGTCTTCCAAATGGACAATGACCCCAAGCATACTTCCAAAGTTGTGGCAAAATGGCTTAAGGACAACAAAGTCAAGGTATTGGAGTGGCCATCACAAAGCCCTGACCTCAATCCAATAAAAAACGTGTGGGAAAAACGGAAAAAGCGTGTGCAAGCAAGGAGGCCTACAAACCTGACTCAGTTACACCAGCTCTCCCAACTTATTGTGGGAAGCTTGTGGAAGGCTACCCAAAACGTTTGACCCAAGTTAAACAATTTAAAGGCAATGCTACCAAATACTAATTGAGTGTATGTAAACTTCTGACCCACTGGGAATGTGATGAAAGTAATAAAAGCTTAAATAAATCATTCTCTGTACTATTATTCTGACATTTCACATTCTTCAAATAAAGTGGTGATCCTAATTGACCTAAGACAGGGAATTGTTACTAGGATTAAATGTCAGGAATTGTGAAAAGCTGACTAAATGTATTTGGCTGAGGTGTATGTAAACTTCCAACTTCAACTGTATATGCAGGCCTCAATGCCAAATGATTGGGAAAGATGGGCACCATCTAAAAAGGTGGAATTAGTCTAGATGCCAATCAAACCTTAATTTTGGGGTACAAAGGAGGTCAAATGAAAAAGAAACTGAGGCAGTTGTTTAACCAGTCAGTGTCTTTGGTCAAATGTTGCTGTCACTTATCTCGCTAGCTCAGCCATGACTATCCTATCCTCCTTCAACTACTTCTCCTCCACATCTCTCACTATTTCCACCCCATTCAGAGTGATGAATGATGGAGAGGGGAAAAGCGAACCCCTCATTTGGTTTTCCGTAGAAAACACAGGCTGTTCCATTTACATGCTAGCCGATCGTGCTAACATGATAGCAACTCTGACTGAAGTGGAGTGTGGAAAATGTGCTGTATCGAACCCGGTCTCCACCTCACAAGATTACAGCCACTTAGATATATTTATATATATATATAAATATATCTATCTATCTATATCTCAAATTATCCACCTATCGCTGCTATTTTTCTTCTGTTATTCATGGCAAGCATGGTTTATTTCACTATTTCCAAGTGAATGACAACTTTCACAGTGTGGCAGTTTTCCAAGCATGGCTATTTAGCCGCTAGGTAGCTGGGCATTTTTGTCTGATGAGTTGCTTACCACTGAGTAGCACCATACACAGAAAAAACTACATAAAAAGAAAGGTATGCAGCAAGTGCTTGTATTCTCTGGGTTAGAAAGATCAAGTTGATATCCTAAAGTAATTAATTTGGACCCCTTCCAATGGTGTCTCTCTCTGTATAATTCATGATGGTGATTATCTCCATATTGTGGGAGGGCTTGTCTAATGACTGTTTGCTCAATACAGAGACACCTGAACTCATTATGACAGCAGAAATTTAATCAACATGGAATCTGCACATCCTGTTTAATATAAATCAAAGAGCTGCTCCTTCAGATATGTCAGTTATTTGATCAGATAAGAGAACCTGGAAATAAGAGCCCCTCGATACTGCTGGATCCTTCTTGATCTTTTTGACTGCATCTGGAGCTCCCACTCTTGTGACATCATGGAGAGTTTCAAGTAAATCACAGTTCAGGTAGGCCTCCCGGTTTCAGCAAACAAAGGGGAGTAGGTTTTCTCAACAACAAATGGCAGGACAAAACTCTCCAAAATGACTTATTCAGAGGAGAAACGTCAGGATACCTGTGCTTCATCAGAGTATGGAGCAAAGCCTGAGCGTAAGAAGTAGATCTCTGCCTGTTTTTTTTTAGTGCTCCAACTCCTGTTTACCATGAATTGTGCTTTTGGAAGTTTTTCCTGGGTAAGCCCTATTATTGAGGTTTTAATAGGTATCATAGGTGTCTTCTATCTTTGGCCTGTACCTCCTGATAGCTAACCACTGTGGTCCCATGGCTGTTGTAAGGATGTGTTGTACCCAGACAATGAATGAAAGTCCTCCATTGGGTGTTGAAGCGAAACCATCCTGATGTCAGTTAGTTACGTTTGCCCAATTCATCTACCTTTGATCAAGTCCACACCCTTGTTAATCTCTGGGGTTGCCTAATGTCATATCACACACAGTCACTCTCCCTACCTCCTAAACCTTTGCACTCTTGTCTGTGTGTGTTGCTTGGCACTAAAGGCTGGATGAGGGCGAGAGAATAGAGCTCTGTGATTTCACTGATTTGTTTTCCGGGAATTGTTTTCTGAAGCAGTCGGCGGTTCTGGTGGGGCATCATAAATCCAGCAATCTGCCATTCCTGAGGTTTCAGACTTCCACTGCTCCCCTTCACCTCCTAGCAGGCCCAATGAGCCATCCTGTCATTAATGTGTTGATTGTGAACCATTACCTCTCACAGGAAAAATCAAAGGCGGGCGTCATCCCCGTTGAAAAACCACTTGTGAAAGCAGATCAGTGACAACTTTGACTCCTCTTTTTTATTGGAAAACAGTGGGATGGTGTGATACACATTCCTGTGCCACTCTATCTCTCGGTCTCCTACCTCTCCATCTCTTTCTCATCTATCATGATCTTCATCTTCACTTTTTCATCCCTTAAACATACTCACATTTAATCTCATCTTCCCATCTCTCCATTGCCTCACCTGTCCATCTCCATACCTCTCCCACTATCTGACCCTCTCTTTATCCACTGTCCTCTCCTCCCTGCGTCTCTATCTCTTCATATCTGTACCAATAAAGCCCTTGCCACTGTGGCCATAGGGGCTTCCATTGGCACAAAGGCAGCTCTCTTTTCATTCTTCTCTAAACCAGTTAGCATTAGTCGTGACCTGTTGGCGCTACAGCCACCCTAGCCACCCTAGCTTCTATACCAGCAAAGAAGCTAGGGCTATTAGCTCCGGTGATGCCATCCCCAGCTGATGTTACCCACGGTGTGTTAAAGATTAGCATCTGAGTGTTTTGGGAAAGCTGTTTCATTAATGGATAGCGGTTGCTGTGGGTAAAGCCTATAACAAATGGTGTCTTCAGAGTAGCAGTGACTCATCATAGTGTTTTATGGCTCCAAATCCAGATCCTTTTAATGACCCTTATGTGTCAAAATGTATTGCAGAGATGGAGTAGAGGAGGCTGGCTGAAAAACTAGAAAATAAATGCTCTTATTGTTCCTTCATGAGGACTTCCATTGTATGGGCTGATGGACAGGGTGCACCCCCATTAAATGTGACTCATCTTCAGATCTTATCAGCTACAACACTGGGCCTTTGTTGGGGTTTCTGTTGGATCACCTGGGGGCTCAATGGCACATTGGCAGGAAACTAAATCAATGAAACAAACTCAGCAAAAATAGAAACGTCCTCTCACTGTCAACTGCGTTTATGTTCAGCAAACTTAACATGTGTAAATATTTGTATGAACATAACAAGATTCAACAGCTGAGATAAACTGAACAAGTTCCACAGACATGTGTCCCTAGACTAAGGGGGGGGGGGGGGAGTCAAACTCAAAAGTAACAGTCAGTATCTGGTGCACCAGCTGCATTAAGTACTGCAGTGCATCTCCTCCTCATGGACTGCACCAGATTTGCCAGTTCTTGCTGTGAGATGTTACCCCACTCTTCCACCAAGGCACCTGCAAGTTCCCAGACATTTCTGGGGGGGAATGGCCCTAGCCCTCACCCTCCGATCCAACATGTCCCAGACGTGCTCAATGGGATTAAGATCCGAGCTCTTCGCTGGACATGGCAGAACACTGACATTCCTGACCAGCAGGAAATCACACACAGAACGAGCCGTATGGCTGGTGGCATTGTCATGCTGGAGGGTCATGTCAGGATGAGCCTGCCGGAAGGGTACCACATGAGGGAGGAGGATGTCTTCCCTGTAACGCACAGCGTTGACATTGCCTGCAATGACAACTAGCTCAGTCCGATGATGCTGTGACACACCGCCCCAGACCATGACGGACCTTCCACCTGCAAATCGATCCCGCTCCAGAGTACAGGCCTTGGTGTAACGCTCATTCCTTTGGCGATAAACACAAATCCGACCATCACCCCTGGTGAGACAAAAGCGCGACTCGTCAGTGAAGAGCACTTTTTGCCAGTCCTGTCTGGTCCAGCGATGGTGGGTTTGTGCCCGTAGGTGACGTTGTTGCCGGTGATGTCTGGTAAGGCCTACAAGCCTTCAGTCCAGCTTCTCTCAGCTTATTGCGGACAGTCTGAGCACTGATGGAGGGATTGTGCGTTCCTGGTGTAACTCAGGCAGTTGTTGTTTCCATCCTGTACCTGTCCTGCAGGTGTGATGTTCGGATGTACCGATCCTGTGCAGGAGTTGTTACATGTGGTCTGATACTGCGAGGACGATCAGCTGTCCGTCCTGTCTCCCTGTAGCGCAGTCTTAGGCGTCTTACAGTAAGGACATTGCAATTTATTGCCCTGCCCATATCTGCAGTCCTCATGCCTCCTTGCAGCATGCCTAAGGCACGTTCACGCAGATGAGCAGGGACCCTGGGCATCTTTCTTTTGGTGTTTTTCAAAGTCAGTAGAAAGGCCTCTTTTGTGTCCTAAGTTTTCATAATTGTGACCTTGATTGCCTACCGTTTGTAAGCTGTTAGTGTCTTAATGACCGTTCCACAGGTGCATGTTCATTAATTGTTTATGGTTCCGTTGAACAAGCATGGGAAACAGTGTTTAAACCCTTTACATTGAAGATCTGGGAAGTTATTTGGAATTTTACAAATTATCTTTGAAAGACAGGGTCCCGAAAAGGGAACTTTTATTTTTTATAGTTTTTAGAGTTTATACAGTGGGGATAACAAGTATTTGATACACTGTTGATTTTTCAGGTTTTCATACTTAAAGCATGTAGAGGTCTGTAATTGTTTTTATCATAGGTACACTTCAACTGTGAGAGAGGATCTAAAACAAAAATCCAGAAAATCACATTGTATGATTTTTAAGTAATTTATTTGCATTTTATTGCATGACATAAGTATTTGATACATCAAAAAAGCAGCATTTTGGTATTTGGTACAGAAATCTTTGTTTGCAATTACAGAGATCATACGTTTCCTGTAGTTCTTGACCAGGTTTGCACACACTGCAGCAGGGATTTTGGCCCACTCCTCCATACAGACCTTCTCCAGATCCTTCAGGTTTCAGGGCTGTCGCTGGGCAATACGGACTTTCAGCTCTCTCCAAAGATTTTCTGTTGGGTTCAGGTCTGGAGACTGGTTAGGCCACTCCAGGACCTTGAGATGCTTCTTACGGAGCCACTCCTTAGTTGCCCTGGCTGTGTGTTTTGGGTCGTTGTCATGCTGGAAGACCCAGCCACGACCCATCTTCAATGCTCTTACTGAGGGAAGGAGGTTGTTGGCCAAGATCTCGCGATACATGGCCCCATCCATCCTCCCCTCAATATGGTGCAGTCGTCCTGTCCCCTTTGCAGAAAAGCATCCCCAAAGAATGATGTTTCCACCTCCATGCTTCACGGTTGGGATGGTGTTCTTGGGGTTGTACTCATCCTTGTTCTTCCTCCAAACACAGCGAGTGGAGTTTAGACCAAAACCTCTATTTTTGTCTCATCAGACCACATGATCTTCTCCCATTCCTCCTCTGGATTATCCAGATGGTCATTGGCAAACTTCAGACGGGCCTGGACATGGGCTGGCTTGAGCAGGGGGACCTTGCGTGAGCTGCAGGATTTAAATCCATGACGGCGTAGTGTGTTACTAATGGTTTTCTTTGAGACTGTGGTCCCAGCTCTCTTCAGGTCATTGACCAGGTCCTGCCGTGTAGTTCTGGGCTGATCCCTCACCTTCCTCATGATCATTGATGCCCCACGAGGTGAGATCTTGCATGGAGCCCCAGACCGAGGGTGATTGACAGTCATCTTGAACTTCTTCCATTTTCTAATAATTGCGCCAACAGTTGTTGCCTTCTCACCAAGCTGCTTGCCTATTGTCCTGTAGCCCATCCCAGCCTTGTGCAGGTCTACAATTTAACCCTGATGTCCTTACAAGCTCTCTGGTCTTGGCCATTGTGGAGAGGTTGGAGTCTGTTTGATTGAGTATGTGGACAGGTTTATTTTATACAGGTAACGAGTTCAAACAGGTGCAGTTAATGCAGGTAATGAGTGGAGAACAGGAGGGCTTCTTAAAGAAAAACTAACAGTCTGTGAGAGCCGGAATTCTTACTGGTTGGTAGGTGATCAAATACTAATGTCATGCAATAAAATGCAAATTAATTACTTAAAAATCATACAATGTGATTTTCTGGATTTTTGTTTTAGATTCCGTCTCTCACAGTTTAAGTGTACCTATGATAAAAATGACAGACCTCTACATGCTTTGTAAGTAGGAAAACCTTCAAAATCGGCAGTGTATCAAATACTTGTTCTCCCCACTGTATGTGCGCACACACAATTAATCATTATCAGGAAGGTGTCATTAGATACACACACACCTCGTATGAGTCAAATGAGACCTCATTGACATATTATCACTTAATTTCACAGGGATATCCCAAAAACAGACACCCTGGCTGGAGCAGGGGCTCCATAGCCTATCATGCAGGTGAGTGTCCTGAGTCATGTAACGTCTGTCCGTCTGCAAGTGTTTCTGTAAGATGGTTTGTTTTGTTGCTTGAATGTTTATATCTCTGTACCTGCTTGTCATGCATGATTCTAATTATTGGTTAGACTGACTCCTGTGGCACCCTTCCTGCCCATAGGGCTCTAGTCAAAAGTAGTGCACTATGTAGGGAATAGGGTGCCATGTAGGGCTCAGCAAGAGATTGCGAGATAAGCAGAGAGTTGTCCAAGTCCCCATGAATGGTGGGACACCATTATCAGTGTGTTACTGTTATCATAAGCCTGTGTGTTTATCGCTGCTTATCTGCCAAAGTGGTGATTAGGTGAAGCCCCACCTAGTGATCTCTTCATGTTTCATCTGTTCCATGTCATTGTTTCTTTCTTCCTAAAATCCACCCTAAAGATGAGAAAGTAGCTCTTTCCTCTCGCATTCCCCCTGACCTCTAGTTGACTATTCCACTGCCGAGGGAGGTTGAGTTGAGGACAAATGGAGTTTTAAGTTAATGTTCTAGCTCGGGAACACAGCAGTCATCTCACTCATTTGGAAGTTCTGGGTTGGGCTCATTTTCAATTCAGTTAATTTAGGAGATTCATTGAAATAGGAATTTTCTGTTTACCTTGAACTGATTGAATTTGCATGGATTTGAAATACAGAATGATTCAAACTTGCATACATGCTCTCATATACACACATATCCCGAGCTAGAACATTAACTTATCTTTTCTCCTTCCCTCTCTCTCAGATGATGGGAAGCTCTTCCAGGGTAGTGGGGTGGGGGACGCCTTTGGCCCTCGCTGTTTTGAGGGGGACGTCATGGGCTGTGGCATCATGTTCCCACGGGACTACATCCTGGACAGTGGAGGTGAGTGCACCATTAGGCTGCTGCCATCTGAGACAGACAACCATGAGACAAACAATGTCATTAGATTATAAAAATGTTTATAAAGCAGCAAATGTGAGGAGGTATTTTGAATGGTAAACTTAGTTAACTTTATCCTCGTCCTCCCTGTCTATCAATCTGTCTGTCTCGCCACGTGTCTGTCTTTCTGAGCATTTCAGTGTGGCTCCCTCAGATGACCGTGACGACGGGGACTCAGAGTTGCGGCCTAAGCAGCAGCGTGTCCAGAATGACCTCTATATGAACGATGAAGACGAGGAGGAGGATGGGGAGGAACTGGAGGGGAGGAAGGTCGTGGTGAGAGACTTTTGTCTACATCAGCAAACCTTCAAACAGGGCCAGAGCGTCAGCTCTGTGAGAGGCAGGAGAGGGGTTATGTTAAATTATTCTTAAAATTCAGTGCCTACTGTTTTACCACTCCTATATCCAATCAGAACACATCACATATAAAACCCTAACTAATTTGTCACTTTTGTTCATATCCTAAATTCATTTAAATGGAATCAACCCCAACCCTAGTGTGAATAGTAGCTCACTGTCGCCCCCTTGTGTTGTGCTAGGTGTTCTTCACACGGAATGGGAAGGTGGTGGGCCGCAAGGAGGTGGCAGTGCCAGCAGGGGGGTTCTATCCTACCATCGGCATGATGAGCACCGGGGAAAATGTCAGGGTGGACCTGCACCCTCTAAGTGGGTGAGAGGAGAGGGGGAGGATGGAGGGTGGAGTGAAGAGAGTAGGGACATGACCAGAGAGAAGTGGCTCCAACACAGACAGACACACACACCACAAACTTGGAGGACAGGGCCAGCTGTATGGCTCCAAGCCACTAGCCCCCCCCCCCAAAAAAAAAATGATGTGGTTGTGCATTAGCAATTTTTCTCTTGGTATGTCAGTCACTGACAGTCACTCAATTAACCATGTCAGCTAACTATTTTAGATTGGTAAATTATTCTTGCCAGCTAAACTAGTAATCATGGTAGAATACTGACAGGTCACGCAGGATGCATGCCCAGGGGCCCATTGCTTTTGTTAGTCACTTTCACTCAGATATCATTAACATGGCAAAATGTGAAGAATTACAGGAAATTAGCTTTAAACTGCAACAAAAATAATCTGCCCCATGGCAAAAGGGGCAGAATTGGCCAACAAAATCTCGCTTAGGGCCCCCAAAAGGGAGGATGACGATATGATGCTAGACCAATATGGGAATTTGTTGTCGTCACAGTGCAGTATCCCTTTTCTTCACATCACTCCTGGATCCAACATGTTGTCTGGGAAGTCCCACCTCAGTTTAGTTTACTCTGGGTTGACTCCTATCAGTAGAGGAAACTCATGCTACTAGATAGTATGAAGATTAATATTATTCAAAGCTGATATGTCAAGACTATACTGTATGGGTGCCTCAAAGTGCTTACTTTTATCATGTCAATAGAAAATGCTAGAACCAGTTTAAAGAGATGCTGGACCAATCCCAGTCTTTAGCAACAATCATTCAAGTCTTATTAGTTCAACTATATTTTGAGATTATTAAAGGAATGCATTCAAAATGCTGAAATAAATGTAACCCACAGACAAGAAATACAACTCTCAGGTATGCCAAAATCCAAATAACTATAACTATGATGTTGTGATATGTCATTTTTTTCTAAGACTATGATAATACCATATCATTTTATCACAAGCACTTTATTGTAGATATACTGAATTATGATGCATACTACAGGCATTTGAGAGGCTTTTTGTTTGGGCATGTCCATGTTCCTTCTCTTTTGGGTTCATTTATATTGTGGAATGACAGGTTAAATGAAATACTTAATCAAGATCTGCCTTTCTAGACCATTTTAATTTGTTTTGATTAATCTTCTGTAATATCAGAACTGTACTCAAGCAATGTGCTGATTGATTGTATTTTATGATTAAAAAAACTGAAGATCATGCAATAAACTGTTCCTGACAGAGTGTCATTTGATTTCATATTAGGTTCATTTAATCATTGATATGAATGTATGTGTCACCTCTAAATTGTGCACTTGTATGCAATGTTTATAAATAAAGATGAGTATCTATTTATAAAGGATGGCCTGCTTTGTGTTTTTTCTCTCATTTGGATGAGACTTATAGCCAGCAGAGGGAGCTATATTATTTTATTTAACTAGTCAAGTCAGTTCATTAAGAACAAATTCTTATTTACAACGACGGCCTAGCAAAAGGAAAAGTTCTCCTGCGGGGACGGGGGCTGGGTTTCAAAAAATAAATAACAAAACACACATCATAACAAGAGAGAACACTACATAAAGAGAGACCTAAGACAACAGCAAGGCAGCAACACATGACAACATGGTAACAACATTATTGGGCAAGGGCAAGAAGGTAGAGACAATAATACATCAGGCAAAGCAGCCACAACTGTCAGTAAGAGTGTCCATGATTGAATCTTTGAATGAAGAGATTGAGATAAAACTGTCCAGTTTGAGTGTTTGTTGCAGCTCGTTCCAGTCGCTACCTGCAGCGAAATGAAAAGACGAGCGACCCAGGGATGTGTGTGCTTTGGGAACCTTTAACAGAATGTGACTGGCAGAACGGGTGTTGTATGTGGAGGATGAGGTCTGCAGTAGATATCTCAGATAGGGGGGAGTGAGGCCTAAGAGGGTTTTATAAATAAGCATCAACCAGTGGGTCTTGCGACGGGTATACAGAGATGACCAGTTTACAGAGGAGTATAGAATGCAGTGATGTGTCCTATAAGGAGCATTGGTGGCAAATCTGATGGCCGAATGGTAAAGAACATCTAGCCGCTCGAGAGCACCGTTACCTGCTGATCTATAAATTATGTCTCCGTAATCTAGCATGGGTAGGATGATCATCTGAATCAGGGTTAGTTTGGCAGCTGGGGTGAAAGACGAGCGATTACGATAGAGGAAACCAAGTCTAGATGTAACCTTAACCTGCAGCTTTGATATGCACTGAGAGAAGGACAGTGTACTGTCTAGCCATACTCCCAAGTACTTGTATGAGGTGACCACCTCAAGTTCTAAACCCTCAGAGGTAGTAGTCATACCTGTGGGCATTCTTTTTACCAAACCACATTACCTTTGTTTTGGAGGTGTTCAGAACAAGGTTAAGGGCTTTGTTGTAGAGCTGAGTATAAGACTGTATCTGCATATAAATGGATGAGAGAGCTTCCTACTGCCTGAGCTATTTTTTTTATTTTTTTATTTTTTTACTTAACTAGGCAAGTCAGTTAAGAACACATTCTTATTTTCAATGACGGCCTAGGAACAGTGGCCTGTTCAGGGGCAGAACGACAGATTTGTACCTTGTCAGCTCGGGGATATAAACTTGCAACCTTCCGGTTATTAGTCCAACGCTCTAACCACTAGACTACCCTGTCACCCTGAAATGTTGTTGATGTAAATTGAAAAGAGCGTGGGGCCCAGAATTGAGCCTTGGGGTACTCCCTTGATGACAGGCATTGGCTGAGACAGCAGATTATCTGACCTTATACACTGCACTCTTTGAGAGAGGTAGTTAGAAAACCAGGCCAAAGACCCCTCAGAGACACCAATACTCCTTAGCCGGCCCACAAGAATGGAATGGTCTACCGTATCAAAAGCATTGGCCAAGTCAATAAAAATGACAGCACGATATTGCTTAGAATCAAGGGCAATGGTGACATCTTTGAGGACATTTAAGGTTGGACCTTCAAAAAAGAAGGTCCAAGCGTCTTCGATAGAGGGGATCAAGCTGATTCTATACCATTTTACAGAGGCTAGTTCATGAAGGAAGGCAAATCAGGACAGGTCGTTTCACTGAGCTGCCATTACGAACACAGGCTGTCAAACAGTGATCACTAAGGTCATTACAGAAAATACCAGACTGATACTTATCAGGATTATTTGTAAGGATAACATCAAGAAGAGTAGCCTTTTCTGGGTGTTTGGAGCCATAGCTTGTGGGATTGGTAATCTGAGAAAGATTTATGGAGTCCCATTGCTTTAGGACTTGGTCAGGTGGTTAAATGTTAGATGTCCCAGTTTAGGTCGCCTAGCAGGACAAATTCAGACTTTGTGTAAGTGGACAGGAGAGAGCTTAGGGCAGTTAAGGTACAGGCCGGGGCTGATCAGAGGACAATAGCACCCAACAACAGTCAACAAAGAGCTATTCGAAAGTTGAATACTTAAAACCAGCAAATCAAATTGTTTGGAGACAGACTTGGTGGAGACAACTGAGCACTGAAGGTGATCCTTGGTAAAGATTGCCACTTTGGAAGATCTGTCTTGCCGAAAAAGGTTATAACCAGAAAGGTTAACATCAGTGTTCAAAACACTCTTCCTTAACCACATCTCAGTAATGAACAACACATGTGGATTGGAGCTGTGAACCCACACTTTCAATTGATCAATTTTAGGTAATAAGCTTCTAGTGTTGACGTGCAGAAAACCTATGCTTTTACGAGAGCAGAAATCAGTGAAGCAGATATCAGAGCACAAGTCAGAATTGGGGCTAGCAACAGTAGATGGGCCAGGGTATACATGCACCTTTCCAGATATTATCAACAGTAATACAGTCAAGGCACGGGAGAGGACAGGGAGAGCTCTGCAGTGCTGATTTATGACATCTGAATGTGCATCAGATGGCAACAAGATTATATTGTACAGCAATTTCATCAGGTAACATGAATACAAAGCCGGCAAGAGGTGGTTAGAATGGGATGGGAGGCCATAAGTCTGTGTAAACAAGAGAGTCAGAGTCCCGAATGTGGGAACAAACATAGTCTGTCCCACAGTTGGGCAAAGAAAGTTCGTAGTCAACAAAGCATGCAGGAGTCATGAGGCAAATAGCAAAATGCACAACACCAAAAAATAATATACACTGCTCAAAAAAATAAAGGGAACACTAAAATAACACATCCTAGATCTGAATGAATGAAATATTCTTATTAAATACTGTTTTCTTTACATAGTTGAATGTGCTGACAACAAAATCACACAAATTATCAATGGAAATCAAATGTATCAACCCATGGAGGTCTGGATTTGGAGTCGCACTCAAAATTAAAGTGGAAAACCGCACTACAGGCTGATCCAACTTTGATGTAATGTCCTTAAAACAAGTCAAAATGAGGCTCAGTAGTGTGTGTGGCCTCCACGTGCCTGTATGACCTCCCTACAACGCCTGGGCATGCTCCTGATGAGGTGGCGGATGGTCTCCTGAGGGATCTCCTCCCAGACCTGGACTAAAGCATCCGCCAACTCCTGGACAGTGTGGTGCAAAGTGACGTTGGTGGATGGAGCGAGACATGATGTCCCAGATGTGCTCAATTGGATTCAGGTCTGGGGAACGGGCGGGCCAGTCCTTAGCATCAATGCCTTCCTCTTGCAGGAACTGCTGACACACTCCAGCCACATGAGCATTGTCTTGCATTAGGAGGAACCCAGGGCCAACCGCACCAGCATATGGTCTCACAAGGGGTCTGAGGATCTCATCTCGGTACTGTCTGTTTCTGACCGTTTGAGCAGACACATGCACATTTATGGCCTGCTGGAGGTAATTTTGCAGGGCTCTGGCAGTGCTCCTCCTGCTCCTCCTTGCACAAAGGCGGAGGTAGCGGTCCTGCTGCTGGGTTGTTGCCCTCCTACGGCCTCCTCCACGTCTCCTGATGTACTGACCTGTCTCCTAGTAGCGCCTCCATGCTCTGGACACTACGCTGACAGACACAGCAAACCTTCTTGCCACATCTCGCATTGATGTGCCATCCTGGATGAGCTGCACTACCTGAGCCACTTGTGTGGGTTGTAGACTCCGTCTCATGCTACCACTAGAGTGAAAGCACCACCAGCATTCAAAAGTGACCAAAACATCAGCCAGGAAGCATAGGAACTGAGAAGTGGTCTGTGGTCCCCACCTGCAGAACCACTCCTTTATTGGGGGTGTCTTGCTAAATGCCTATAATTTCCACCTGTTGTCTATTCCATTTGCACAATAGCATGTGAAATTTATTGTCAATCAGTGTTGCTTCCTAAGTGGACAGTTTGATTTCACAGAAGTGTGATTGACTTGGAGTTAAATTGTGTTGTTTAAGTGTTCCCTTTATTTTTTTGAGCAGTGTATATAACGACTTGGGGCTAGCCATTGTAAGTTCAGAGTCACTCGCCCCAACAGTGTGTGTGTGCTGGCCAGGGCCAGGGCAGATGGTGAACAGATCGCCAGGTGGAACCCAAGCAGCAGTGCAGCAGGCAATGGGAGTAGGTGTCACACCCACTTGGGAGAAACTTTTATTTCTGGAGGCAGATTTCTTGAAGAAAATGCCAGTGGATGGTCTTTGAACAGTATCAGTATCATAACACTGTACTGAGTTAAGCACGCTATAAACGCAGATCTGACATTTAAAGGTAATTTACAATTGGGCTGACATTTACAGCATTCACCATGAATGTGATGTCAGCAAACGCGGAAACATTGCCTTTCAAAGCTGGCTACAAGGGCGATCGTATTGAATCCCGGCCTTAGTTCATGTACTGAAACAAGACAACAGATGTATCAATGATAGACCATTTATTATTTATTTCAAACACATCTCAAGACGTACAATTCCAAGATTACTTTATGGAGGACCCCAAAAAATTAAGTATAAAACATTGAGGGTAAATATAATAATCTGTATTTATCCAGTTTTCTAAATTCATTATAAAATAGGATGCTTTTTATACAATTTAAAACAGGCACTGTGTCAAATGACAACTAAAAATATACACCCAGGAAGGGAAAGGGCCCAAACATACATCACAGATAGTACATTGTTGGTTTAGTCATCCCGGATCAAATTACCACATTCTGTCACAAGCCTTTTTTGATTCTTAAGGTATATTACAAGATCAAGTACTATCAAACCCATGAAGCGACTGCTTGTGATTATTTAAAGCAGCTCTGATCCTGGAATCCATCTGGCAGTGCTTTGTACTAGCCCACTTAAAGGGGCAGTGCAGTCAAACGTGATTTCCCTATTTTATTGATATTTCCACACTACGGGGTCGAAATAACACTGAAATTGTGAAAATGTTGATAATGCCCTTTTAGTGTAACAGCTTTTGAAAAAAAGGGGATGTAGTTTTTGGCCCACAGCATTACATCACAATCTGATTATTCTGACCAATGACCAGTCATCTTTTATTTGCATAATATGTATTGTCCTACTCTGAAGGGGTAGGCTCTAGAGCCCTCAAACTCATCTCTGGACCTCCAAGCTAGTTCCACTGAGTTTTTCATTGTTCCCCTCTAATCAGGGACTGATTTAGACCGGGTACAATTAATGATCAGATAGAACAGAAAACCAGCAAGCTCCGGACCTCGTAGGGTAAGAGTTGAATACCCCTGCTCTAGGGTCTAGGCCAGGTTTTCCCAAACTCAGTACTGGAGCCGACCCTGGTTGCATATTTTGTTTTCTGCCCTAACACTACACAGCTGATTCAAATAATCAAAGCTTGATGAGGAGTTGGTTATTTGAATCAGCTGTGTAGTGCTAGGACAAAAACCAAAACGTGCACCCAGGGGGAGGCCCAGGACCGAGTTTAGGAAACCCTGGTCTAGACGATCCTATCCGCCAATCAGGGCTGTGTATCCTATCCGCCAATCAGGGCTGTGTATCATAAAGATCGTAACTGTATTCACTCCCAGTTTAAAAAAGACCAGCCTTTCCAGCGTAAAAATACAAAACATGGAAAACGGTACTAAATGTTTTTAATCCAACTGTCTACAATCTACCAGTCCCTTCTATCAGGCTCCCTCAGAAATCACTCAAATAAATAGGCTATTTGGTTCAATGTAGTGTAAGACTGATGTATTGCTAACTTTTCTACTGTGAACGAAACAAACACTCAAAATGATCACAAATTACACCCAAACAGAAAAATCACAATTGTTGTGTCCCTGCACTTAAGAACTCCCTGGGTTTAATAAAGTGGACAGGGAATACTAGGGACATAATATGTTGGTGTGTGTCCATGGTGTGTGTCCAGTCTAAATCCAGTCTGATTCAGAGCTAAGTGTCTATTCAGACGTCATCTTCCCCTTCCTCCTCATCTTCCTCATAATAGCGGTTCCTCTTGATCATCTCCTCTATGGTGAGCTGTTCCCCCTCCCCTTCGCCTCCCTCCTCCCCCTCGCCTCCCTCCTCCCCCTCCCAGAAGCCCACATCCTGGGAACTGCGGTTGTGTTTGGGCTGCGGGGGCGGAGATGCTAGGATGTCTGGAGAGGCACTTTTGCATTTTAAAGAAGCCCTTTCCTCTTCATCTTCCATTGCTGCTTCTTTTCCTTTCTTCATCGGCTCTTCTTTCTTGTCCTGCGTTGCCAGGAGACTCTCCACCTCCTCGCAGCTGATCTCTCCGTTCACCGCACTGCCGCTGGGCGGTGTGGGCTTGCTCCCCTCTTTCTTCTCCTCTCTCCCCCTCTGGAGTTGGGGTTCTGGTTCCTTAAGCGTGGAGCAGCTGTCCTCCAGCGACCCCCTCCTCTCCATCAGGGATTTGAGGGGCTGGCGGGGCTCCCGTGGCCCCAGGGCATTGGTGTTGGTGAGGCTGGGGGCCACCGAGAAGGGCCGACTGCGCTCCTTCAGAGACGAGCTCCTCCTGAGGCTCTTCAGCTCGGCCCTGTCGGGGCTCAGGGTGGACGATGACACCTCACCCTCCGGGGGCCACTTGGCCCTCCAGGGCCGGCCCACACCACCACCCTCCAGAGCAGGAGAGGCTCCAGCATCACTGTCAGCAGGAGGGGGCCAGGCAACCCTAAGCCTGCGGGCCTCTGGGACTTTCTCGGCGGTGGAGAGTTTCTCAGTGGAGGAAATGTGGCTGTGTGTCTCATGAGAGGCAGTCAGGTCTGTCACCTTGGCCAGGGGAGACTCCTCCACCGTGGGGCTGGACTGCTTGGCTGGGGAGAGTGGTGTCTCAGCTGGATGGGACACCACCACAGCTCTTTCTGCCCGCTCCGTAAACCTCATCTCCACTACCCGGTCTACTCCTTCTTCCTCCTCTTCCTCGGCACGGGGCGTCCACAGGTCCTTGTGGGGGCGGTGGCCAAAGCCCTCGTCATAGTTGCCTTTGGCCTTGAACAGCTGGCTGAAGTGGGGCTTGCAGTAGACCTTACCGTGTAGAGAGGCATAGCTCCCCAGGCTGAACAGCAGAGGGCAGCAAAAAAACACAAAAACATACATTAGCTAGATGCAGACAAGACACCGGTCACTGAAACAAATGTACATTTCAAAGCTAATGTTTTTCCAATAGATTCAGCTTAGGATAAATCCAATTAAAATGGCATATTGAAAAGATAGAATTATCATGCACGATAGACAATATTTTTAACATGTTCTTTTTTATTTTCCCCCAATGGTTTCTAAATGTTTTGGAATGTGACATTTGAATGAAAAAGGACATTGACAAAATTACAATATAACGTTATTTGAAGTGTCCCGTAGTGAGTGAGCATCCCTACTAGTACCTGAGCTTGGTGTTGCAGTGGAGACAGCGGAAGCAGGTGGTGTGGAAGATCTGGGTGTTGGCCACCAGCCTCTCCAGCGGGTACACTGTCTTTAGGCACGTAATGCACGTCTCCCTCGCGGAAAGGCAGAACTTCTACACACACATTAAGGATTTGCCTTTCATACACTGAATTGTGGTTGTCAGTAACAGTAATGGATAAATACATTTAAAAATGTAAAAACTCTTACTGTCAGACTTTATATGGATTTAATACATGTTACTACAGTTGTACGTGTCATTGTGATGGAGGCTATGGAGAGAACTCACCCAGGCTGCCTTGGGCAAGTCACTGTGGACTGAGGATGAAGATGAGGTGCTACCCTTAAAACTAGATATGTCCATGCCATCCCCTGAAACAGACCAAACACATAACATACAGATCAGACTACAGGGACTCCATCTTGACTCCAGAGGTCAGTGTCACAGCTGGGCAGAGCAATATATATATATTTTTTTTTAAAGGAGCCAGGCTTTTCACTAGACACAGAGCAGTAACTCAGAGTAACGACCCAGTCGGTACTCCACCCCTCTCTGCCCTTTAACCTAGAATACAGAGGACCAATCAGAGGCAAGAGCAGCCGTTGCCCCGCTGTCCCCGGCGCCCCCAGCCAAGAGCTGTGGGGTTGACATCATGCGAGATAGGGAGGGAGGGAAATTAAAGCTTACTCACCATTGGTCTCTGCTACAGCAACTTTTCTGCTGTAGGACTCTAAAGCCTGGCTCTGAGTGGAAAAAAAGAGAGAACCTTGTTATAGAAATCCAAAAAACAGTATAGCTTGTTCATCCATTTCAAATAGTACAAAAAGAGTTTACTGTCACTGTGTATTCATGTTTAAGAGCAGGTATTTCAGGAGACTATGTTCAGTCTTGTATGTTAATTTACTCACAGCACATCAGCTTTGATTGGTTTACAGTGTGTAACTGCTTAAACGCTGCTCCCCTATCCAATTAACTAATCTTCACACACAAACACAGTTTATCTCAAAGATTCACTATGTTCACTCAGTCGCTCGCTCTCTCACGTACCCACCTCAAAACCAACTTTTTCACACGCACCACATGCACACATGTAGGTACTTACCACAGCCACATTCTCCTTCAGGCTGTTATACTCTCGCTCTGACTGACTGGTCTGCAGATGAATGGAGGTTGATCAGTAGAACACAGTGACAAGAGAGACATGAAATGACAAACCAAGGCCATCTTTACAAAATATGTGAAGTATGATCTGTCTTTCTTTGACATTAGTTTAGCAACTTTTCCCATTTACACTATCCTTACATTAGCCTTGAATGTTTTATTTTTTCTTACTGACTTTGCTGATAGCTACTTTGTACTTACTATGACTGTGATATGTGGTTGTCCCACCTAGCTATTTTAAGAAAAATGCTCTGGATAAGAGCGTCTGCTAAATAACTAAAATATAATGTGACCATTTAACAAGAGCAGAGGACCACTTTCTAAAAAGGACATTTAGGTCTGGTGACTGAGTCAACGGTGTCTCTAGTCTCTCCTAAATAGAGGAGACTAAATGTGAGAGGAGGGGAGTGTGTAAAAAATTTAGGATAGCATCTATAATAAACAAACACACACACAAACTCACAGTGTGTACTAGTGGGCCCTTTTTGGTAGCGGCTGACTGGTACTTGGCCATTCTTTCCTTCAGGGAGGTGGTCTCAACCACTCTGTCAGGGGACAACACTACGAGGAAACAGACACACAGACACACACACAGAGATGAGCATAATGAAGTTTCTTTCTCCTGATCCACCAACTAGTTCTGATACAATGTTATCAGAAGCTCTGTATGTATATTTGAGACCAAAAAACAAACAAAAAATGGGAAAGCACGATCCTACATTAGCTACTATGACAAAAACCTGGGCAAAGGGGACAGAAAAGCTGCCAAAAGTTTAGGAATTAAGTAAATAAAGCTGGTCTTTTTAGATGGAGCACAGTGCCCTCACTATGAATTGACACACTGTTCTGCCACACAGTTCACCCACAGCCCTTCTAAAAAAATACAAATAAATAACCTGCAATTGTCTTATTCCTACTAGCACCAACTTAGCTGATAATGCCTTTATTGAGGGGAAATGTACTTACTATGACATGTGGTTGTCCCACCTAGCTATCTTAAGATGAATGCACTAAATGTCAGTCGCTCTGGATACGAGTGTCTGCTAAATGACTCAAATGTCAAATGTTGCTGTCAATGCAAACCCTGCATCCTCATCTGTAACATTCATGGATAGAATGAGTGCACTGGCACCTCTCTGCATGGGATCCTTTGTCAGTTATAGCCTAGTGCTGGTGATACCAGCTGTGAATTTGATTATACTGTATGGGTCTTTTGCAGTGTGTGTGTGTATTTGTGTGCTCATGCATTACCTCCTAGTCTCTGGTCCATGTCCTCGGAGGAGCTGCTGTGTAGTCCTGTCCTCACCTGGATGATAACACAGGGGTCAACGGTCAGGGATCAGCTTATTACACAACCTCAGACAGGACTCACCTTCAACTCAGCAACCACAGACTCTTCCTGCTTTCTCTACTCCCATCTATCTCTAAGCCTTAGTTTGTTGGCCTCTGCGTTGCTACCCAAATCAACACTCATACAACTCCGTCATTGGTCACTCTTGACCACCCCCACAATTCCCACCTCTCTCACAATGGCATCAAAGCCAGTTCCTGCATATCCTTTACATTACAATGAGCCACTGATGGTTGCTTAAACAAACCCCTATTAACACAGGTACACACACAAAACACACACCCATTTGGAGCATGTTCTATTCCCCCCCACACCTTGCTCTATTTTATTTATTTATTTATCTGACCTTTAAGTCAGATATTTACAATGACATCCTATCCCTGCCAATGCTGGACCAATTGTGCACCGCCCTATGGGACTCCCAATCATGGCCGGATGTGATGCATCCTGGAATCGAACCAGGGACTGCAGTGACGCCTCTTGCACTGCGATGCAGTGCCTTAGACCGCTGGGCCACACGGGAGCCAGTATTTTAGCTCTAGACCTAACCAATAACCAAGTGTTCACGTCTAATTTGCCCAAGAGAGAGACTGATAACAGTAAGGAACATTTTACTGTTAAACACCAAAACAATCACAAAATATCTATGCTGATATCATATTTCATAAGAAGCTCAATTGTCTCAAGTTGCTGAAACATTTCAGATTTGAACAAGATGGTGAATTTACTGCATTCAGCAAATTTTGGACAGCAGATGTAATGAATTCTACAGCTAAACCCAATTCTTTATGGTTTATAACAAATAACCATTATGCATAATATGTATTTAAAATTGGAAAATAAACAAATATGACAAGACAAACCACTTCATAGATGTGAAACACTTCTAGCACCACACAACAGATGGAAACGGCAATGAACCACATAATTACTTACCAGAAAGTCAAGGGAGACGTGCCCCCTACACCACCACTAACCACACACACTATTGCATGTACACATACTGTATGGGTGCGGAAATGTGTACACAGAGTTAATCCCCTAATAAGCTCAAGAGCCAGAGTCAGATAGGACTGTCTGTCCCCCCCACCAACTCCCCCATGACATTAATGGCCGCCTCGCTTCGTGTTTCTAGGAAACTATGCAGTTTTTTGTTTTTTTACGTGTCATTTCTTACATTGGTACACCAGGTCGACGTGGGTTTCATTACATACAGTCGAGAAGAACTACGGAACATAAGAGCAGCGACAACTCACCATCAGTACGACCAAGAATATGACTTTCGCGAAGCGGATCCTGTGTTCTGCCTTTCACCCCGGACAACGGAATGGATCCCAGCCGGCGACCCAAAAAAACGACTTCGTAAAAGAGGGAAACGAGGCGGTCTTCTGGTCAGACTCCGGAGACGGGCACATCGTGCACCACTCCCTAGCATTCTTCTCGCCAATGTCCAGTCTCTTGACAACAAGGTTGATGAAATCTGAGCAAGGGTAGCATTCCAGAGGGACATCAGAGACTGTAACGTTCTTTGCTTCACGGAAACATGGCTCACTGGAGAGTCGGTGCAGCCAGCTGGTTTCTCCACGCATCGCGCAGACAGAAACAAACATCTTTCTGGTAAGAAGAGGGGCGGGGGCGTATGCTTCATGGTTAACGTGACGTGGTGTGATCATAACAACATACAGGTACTCAAGTCCTTCTGTTCACCTGATTTAGAATTCCTCACAATCAAATGTCGACCGCATTATCTACCAAGGGAATTCTCTTCGATTATAATCACAGCCGTATATATTCCCCCCCAAGCAGACACGTCGATGGCTCTGAACAAACTTTATTTGACTCTGTGCAAACTGGAATCCATTTATCCGGAGGCTTCATTCATTGTAGCTGGGGATTTTAACAAGGCTAATCTGAAAACAAGACTCCCTAAATTTTATCAGCATATCGATTGCACAACCAGGGCTGGAAAAACCTTGGATCACTGCTATTCTAACTTCCGCGACGCATATAAGGCCCTGCCCCGCCCTCCTTTCGGAAAAGCTGACCACGACTCCATTTTGTTGATCCCTGCCTACAGACAGAAACTAAAACAAGAAGCTCCCGCGCTGAGGTCTGTTCAACGCTGGTCCGACCAATCTGACTCCACACTCCAAGACTGCTTCCATCACGTGGACTGGGATATGTTTCGTATTGCGTCAGACAACAACATTGACGAATACGCTGATTCGGTGAGCGAGTTCATTAGAACGTGCGTTTGAAGATGTCGTTCCCATAGCAACGATTAAAACATTCCCAAACCAGAAACCGTGGATTGATGGCAGCATTCGTGCGAAACTGAAAACGCGAACCACTGCTTTTAATCAGGGCAAGGTGACCGGAAACATGACCGAATACAAACAGTGTAACTATTCCCTCCGCAAGGCAATCAAACAAGCTAAGCGTCAGTATAGAGACAAAGTTGAATCTCAATTCAACGGCTCAGACACAAGAGGTATGTGGCAGGGTCTACAGTCAATCACGGATTACAAAAAGAAAACCGGCCCCGTCACGGACCAGGATGTCTTGCTCCCAGGCAGACTAAATAACTTTTTTGCCCGCTTTGAGGACAATACAGTGCCACTGACACGGCCCGCAACTAAAACATGCGGACTCTCCTTCACTGCAGCCGATGTGAGGAAAACATTTAAACGTGTCAACCCTCGCAAGGCTGCAGGCCCAGACTCAACCACACTGCCCTAACCCATCTGGACAAGAGGAATACCTATGTGAGAATGCTGTTCATCGACTACAGCTCGGCATTTAACACCATAGTGCCCTCCAAGCTCGTCATCAAGCTCGAGACCCTGGGTCTCGACCCCGCCCTGTGCAACTGGGTACTGGACTTCCTGACGGGCCGCCCCCAGGTGGTGAGGGTAGGCAACAACATCTCCACCACGCTGATCCTCAACACTGGGGCCCCACAAGGGTGCGTTCTGAGCCCTCTCCTGTACTCCATGTTCACCCACGACTGCGTGGCCACGCACGCCTCCAACTCAATCATCAAGTTTGCGGACGACACAACAGTGGTAGGCTTGATTACCAACAACGACGAGACGGCCTACAGGGAGGAGGTGAGGGCCCTCGGAGTGTGGTGTCAGGAAAATAACCTCACGCTCAACGTCAACAAAACTAAGGAGATGATTGTGGACTTCAGGAAACAGCAGAGGGAACACCCCTCTATCCACATCGATGGAACAGTAGTGGAGAGGGTAGTAAGTTTTAAGTTCCTCGGCGTACACATCACAGACAAACTGAATTGGTCCACCCACACAGACAGCATCGTGAAGAAGGCGCAGCAGCGCCTCTTCAACCTCAGGAGGCTGAAGAAATTTGGCTTGTCACCAAAAGCACTCACAAACTTCTACAGATGCACAATCGAGAGCATCCTATCAGGCTGTATCACCGCCAGGTACGGCAACTGCTCCGCCCACAACCGTAAGGCTCTCCAGAGGGTAGTGAAGTCTGCACAACGCATCACCGGGGGCAAACTACCTGCCCTCCAGGACACCTACACCACCCGATGTCACAGGAAGGCCATAAAGATCATCAAGGACAACAACCACCCGAGCCACTGCCTGTTCACCCCGCTATCATCCAGAAGGCGAGGTCAGTACAGATGCATCAAAGCTGGGACAGAGAGACAAAGAAATCAGCAATTGAGTGCACCTCAGATTGCAGCCCAAATTAATGCTTCACAGAGTTCAAGTAACAGACACATCAACAAACTGTTCAGAGGAGATTGTGTGAATTAGGCCTTCATGGTGGAATTGCTGCAAAGAAACCACTACTAAAGGACACCAATAAGAAGAGTCTTGCTTGGGCCAAGCAACTCAAGCAATGGACATTAGACCAGTGGAAATCTGTCCTTTGGTCTGATGAATCCAAATGCGATTTTTGGTTCCAACCGCCGTGTCTTTGTAAGATGCAGAGTAGGTGAATAGATGACCTCTGCATGTGTGGTTCCCACCGTGAAGCATGGAAGAGGAGGTGTGATGGTACTTTACTGGTGACATGGTCTGTTATTTATTTAGAATTTAAGGCACACTTAAACAGCATGGCTACCACAGCATTCTGCAGCGATACACTGGTTGAGAGAATGCCAGGAGTGTGCAAAGCTGTCATCAAGGCAAAGGGTGGCTACTTTGAAAAATCTCACATAAAATATATTTTGATTAGTTTAAAACTTTTTTGGTTACCACATGTTTCCACATTGTGTTATTTCATAGTTTTGATGTCTTCATTATTATTCTACAATGTAGAAAATAGTACAAATTTAAAAATAAAAAAAACTTGAATGAGTAGGTATGTCCAAACATCTGACTGGTACTGTACAAAACTATGCAAAAAAAATGTATAACTTCGGTACCTATGTTTTGAATACTATGGTAATAGAGATAAAACGAATGCCAGTGGCAAGCAATATAGGGTTTTATTTAGGGCCCAGCCAGGCAGTGAATCAGAGCCCAGCATGATCTGTTCCATTTCAACCTTTTATGTCCAGGCTCCATTACAGCTATTTAGATGGACTGATATACAACATCCTAGCTCATAAGGTGGCTGGTACCAAGCCGAACTCTGAAAAAATGTGCATTAAAACAAGTCGTCTTTCGTTGAATAACGACAAAACCTTAATTGAAAAATCCCTGCTGTTGACCAATCACTGAAGAAGGGGCGTAGACGTCGGCTACTTTTCTTTTTTCACGAACCGTTCGGAAAAAAACCTTACGGAAGACCAAAACGTCACAAAATGTCATCATAATATTATGCACAGACTGTTCCGGATGGGAAGCATGCGGATTCCTTACACCCAGGGCTGATCGAAAAACAGTAGAGACAAAGAGAAAGTGTGAATACAGAGAGTAAAAAATAACTAGAAACAAGGGGAGAGAGGGAAGGTGTGAGTGAGTGAGTGAGTGAGTGAGTGAAAGAGAGAGAGAAGGAGTGTGAGTTTGTAGGCCTTCAGTGATTGGGGGGTAAGGAGTGTGTGCATAACACTCCCATGACATCGTCACTGCTGTAGATGGCATCAGTCAAGAGCAGGCGCTGAGCTACAGCTGGGGCGGGCACTAATGTGTGTGTGTGAGATGGAGCATGAGTGCGTGTGTGTACACCTGGGGACGAGATTCGCCTCCCCCCAAGCTCAACCCCACCTCAGCTCTGGTCAGCCGGGTGTAGTCAGCTGAAATGCACTGGGGTAGCAATACATTTTGTGCGTATGTGTATTAAGGAAACACACACCGAGCACAGCTCTCAGACAAAGACGAGACGAGGCCCTCCTACCGTCACTCCCCTCTTTAAAAGCTCTGGCAGTAAATTCAGTACAAGTCCTGAACCATGGCCATTGTGGCACGCCTCGTCTGACTGGCTGAGAGAACAAAGACTACAACACAACCACTGTTCTCAGACCAGTCTCCCTAAGGAGACACTGGGGGAAATTCCAACATGTAGGCCTAGTTCTTGGACTAGTGGTCATCATGAACACACTTAAGAGAGATAAACACCAACGCGTGGTGGCAACTTACTCTGGTCCGAGTTGGACTCCACAGCCTTGCTCTCCCACCTGGACCATGCATCAACACTGTTGGCTAAGCCAGGGTAAGCAGAGACCACCAGGAATACAATACACTATTGTCTCACAATAATATGATGTATACAAAATACTATTGTCTCACAATAATATGATGTATACAAAATACTATTGTCTCACAATAATATGATGTATACAAAATACTATTGTCTCACAATAATATGATGTATACAAAATACTATTGTCTCACAATAATATGATGTATACAAAATACTATTGTCTCAGAGTCACACCCCAAAGTTTTACTCAACTTTTATTAGACAAGAACATTTGAGAGGAAACAGGAGACTTAAAAATAGGAGGATCAGCAGTGTACAGAAGTGGAGTGTAATCTTGTGTGATGCTGAGAGAGGTGGGTTGTGGGCCATGGGGGGTGAATACCTAACTGAAGGAGAATTCCAAAAATGGTGGGTCTTTGAAGAGAGAGACAAGGAATGTGGGTACATTCTTGACCCTGGGCAATTATGGTGTACATACGTGTATGTTTGTGCACTAAAGAGGGGGTTGTTTAGGAAGAGATAAGGGACAGGGCATATGGGCAGTGTGAATAATTGAGTTAAGGAAACTTTTTGTGGGGACAGAAGAGAGGGACTGAAGGGTTGAGTTAGTTAGGCAGTAATGGGCCTGAGAGGGCCGGTTCATTAACATGGCCACTAATGAGTGACATTTGAGAGCCTCTTGTGTTATTAGGTAAACTAGTTTTAGCAAGTTTCCTCTAAGTGTGTGTGCGTGCTGAAGTCTCAGTGAATGGGTGTTCTGTCTGTGCTTAGTGATGTGCACTGAGACAGACAGTGGTCTTTGAGGTGCCTTATGAAGTCAAGAGACAGAGCTTTTTGAAAAGCACGATTGCATCAGGTACCAAGGAATGTGACTGCTAGCATGACTCTAGTTCAAAGGAAGCATTCAAATCTCTGGCTGTGCAACAACAGATCAAGAGTTCAGCTGCATCCCAGCTGGATACAGGGGGCTAACCAATCACACACACACACAGATGACTGACCTGACCCCACAACTATGCGGAGCAGCTACATGTTGAGGAATATGCCAAGAGACAGAGTGAGAGAGAGAAGTATCATTAGAGGAAAGAGGGAAAGATACGGTGTAGAGGGATACATACCCACTGTGTATGTGTGCCTTATCAGTCTTACCTTTCCCTTGGTGCCCTCTCCCTTCTCAAACATCATCTTCAGGCTGTTGAGAGGCACGCTGGGTTTCTCGATGGGTGTGCAGGGGCTGGGTGGCACCACCTCGTCTTCCACCTGCATCAGCTCTTTCTCCTCCTCTCGCTCGCTTGGCCGCTGCGCTTTCTTCTCCATCCCTCTCTGTCCCTCCTCGGCTATAGCTGCTGGTGCAGGATACTGGAAGCGGCTGAAGGCTGTGCTTTGGCCACCCTGAGTGTTCAAGGATTCCGGAGACTTGGCTGGGGGAAGGTGCTCGGTCAGGGGGGTTGGTTTTGGTACGGCAGAGGGGGAGAGGTGGGCACGGGGTGGCCCGTTGGGTAGCGGGGCGGATCTGTCTTGGCGAGGACCTGGCTGCTCCCAGCGCTTCTTCAGAACACTCAGGTTCCCTGAACGCAGGGTGGGAGGCAGGCTCTCCACCGACTGACAGGCAGAAGAGGAGAGCAGATTAGTGAATGGTCAACAGGAAGAATGTCTTGAAGTTACTGACTAAAGCAATGTCCTGAAAGAGGTACTTGTGTGTAGGAGTAGTCTTGTATGAGAAACACGGTACCAATTTATAACAGTTAATAATACAAATAGTCAGTCTCATTTTTCAACTGTGTGGGATCAAATGACTAAACAAGCTAGAATGAAACCATTACCAACCAAATAGTCATCACCATTTACTTCCTACATCCTGTATTATGTAATCCAATTCCAAGCACCGAGACTGCAACCAAATGAACAGGAAAAAACAGAGGAAAAATCAAAAGCTCATAACTTTCTTCCTGAGTCCACAGTGGGAAAATACTTTGTGAACAGCAGTAGTTACTGACGTGGAAGAAAATTATAATTAGATAAGCAGCTGTTCCCAGAGTTGGTCCAGGAAAGAGATATTTTGTCACAGTAGCTGAAGTCAGAGCTGGCAATCATCAGCTGCTGTACAATCAACTCTAGAGAGGCAAACAAAGTCTTGGCTCAAGATGGAGAGAGAGCAGCACTAAACATGGAGACCTCTTTCCCAACCGCATTCCATTCAGTGGCACCCTACCTCACCTTTTCCTGAAAGTACAGAGGGTTCTCTGCTCTGCTAAGCATATAGGCTCAACCATCCATGAAGCTCCCAAATCATAACTGACGCCGAGTAGCAAGCTGAACTATTAGAGGACAACAATACTCCACTGTGTGACGTCCATGAGTTAGATTTTCACTAGAAAATATGGAAATGAACACCCGCTTGGAAACAGTCTGTGTAATATGGGGAAGTTCTGAAAAGGTATGTAAAACATACGGCCCTTTGAAAGCAGAATAGAGTCAACTAATGAACTAATAAAGTTAAGTTTACATGGGGAACTCTATGTTCCTGTCATGGAACCGCACTGGGCTATGGTAAATAGAGCCCAACTCAATACAAACCATCTATATCGCACGGTTCACACCCATGAAGAAGAGAAACAATATGTATTCTTAGTGGTAAAAGGACATCCATAACACAAGCCCCAAGCAGTAGGTAACCATCAACATCCACAACTCCCTAACAAAGAACAAACCTGACTTTTCCCTTCAACGTGATAATGAGGTGGTCAACCATATAGCATTGGAGGTCCACACAAACTTGAGAGAGATATAAAAAGCTTACACGACTTCCCAATGTCATCGCATTGACCACACACACACACCACAACCATGCAATTCCAACAAACCTAACCTGCAAAATACATCAAGCCATGTTCCACCAACAAAGGATGTGACAGAAACTAGATGGAAACACATGAAAAAAGAGCAGAGCTTAAGGGAGGACTGAACGGAGGGAAAGAAGGTCAGAGAATCCCAATAATTATCTTTGTGAGAGCAACTGGAGTACAATAAGTACAAAAGAAAAGGAGCAGCAGACAATGAAAAGTTTGTTCCTGTTTTTTTAAAAGAGAAGTGGTGAAACCTGTGAGAGCGAGACGAAATGAGGCGTAGTGGGGAGGCTAGGTGGCAGGCAGGGGGAGAGAGTCCTGTAGCTGGAATCAGTCTGCAGTCCTTCTCTCTGGTCTGTGCTAAGTGAGAGTGATCAAGCTCTCCCAGATGTTAGCAGTTAGAAAAACTCTGCATGTAAGAACTAGCCCACCCCCCATCAAGACCAGGAGAGAGAGACTGCGGTGCGGCGGGGGTAATACCCCAGGAAACCAGAAAATGATACATTTGGGAAAAGGTTTAACTCTTCACTGACTGAGTCTTTTTTTTTTACTTTAGTTTTCACTTCCCTTATTGATGTTGATCCCCAAATAAAGATGTTAAATATATGTTGTTGTTTTTTGTGTAAATCCAGCTCAAACACAGCTGAAGGATTCCATTTTTGTGAGAAATAAATATTTATTTTTTAAACTTTACTTCACCTTTATTTAAACAGGTAGGCCAGTTGAGAACAAGTTCTCATTTACAACTGTGACCTGGCCAAGATAAAGCAAAGCAGTGCGACAAAAAAAACAGTTACACATAATTGTACAGTCAATAACACAATAGAAAAGAAAAATAGAAAAATCTATGTACAGTGTGTGCAAATCTAGAAGAGTAGGGAGGTAAGCAATAAACAAGCCGTAGATGCGAAATAATTACAATTTAGCATTAATACTGGAGTGATAGATGTGCAGATGATGATGTGCAAGTAGAGATACTGGGGTGCAAAAGAGCAAATCAAAATGTATTTCTATAGCCCTTCGTACATCAGCTGATATCTCAAAGTGCTGTACAGAAACCCAGCCTAAAACCCCAAACAGCAAGCAATGCAGGTGTAGAAGCACGGTGGCTACAAAAACTCCCTAGAAAGGCTAAAACCTAGGAAGAAACCTAGGGAGGAACCAGGCTGTGGGGTGGCCAGTCCTCTTCTGGCTGTGCCGGGTAGAGATTATAACAGAACATGGCCAAGATGTTCAAATGTTCATAAATGACCAGCATGGTCAAATAATAATAATCACAGGCAGAACAGTTGAAACTGGAGCAGCCCCCCGACACATAAACTACTGCAGCATAAATACTGGAGGCTGAGACAGGAGGGGTCAGGAGACATTGTGGCCCCATCCGATGACACCCCCGGACAGGGCCAAACAGGAAGGATATAACCCCACCCACTTTGCCAAAGCACAGCCCCCACACCACTAGAGGGATATCTTCAACCACCAACTTACCATCCTGAGACAAGGCCGAATATAGCCCACAAAGATCTCCGCCACGGCACAACCCAAGGGGGTAAGTAATAATATGGGGATGAGGTAGTTGGGTGTGCCATTTAAAGATTGGCTGCATACAGGTACAATGATAGGTAAGCTGCTCTGACAGCTGTTGCTCAAAGTTAGAGAGGAAGTTAGAGAGGGTCCCTGATTTTTTTCCGGGAGAGAAGTGGCTTCTTTGCTGCCCTTCTTGACACCAGGCCACTCTCCAAAAGTCTTCGCCTCACTGTGCGTGCAGATGCACTCATTTCGGCAGATCATTTTAGAAAGAGAGAGTACAAATTGTCTAGCCCAGCTGATTTGTAGGGATACAGATTTTACAGCTCTTTCAGAACATCAGCTGTCTGGCTTTGGGTGAAGGAGAATCAGTGTGGGGGGGGGGGGGGGGCAAGTTGCTGCAGGGTGTGCTGAGATGTTGGCCGGGGTAGATTTATCGGTGGTGACAGTGTTTCCTAGCCTCAGTGAAGTGGGCAGCTGGTTGGAGGTGCTCTTATTCTCCATGGACTTAACAGTGTCCCAAAACTTTTTGGAATTAGTGATACAGGAAGAACATTTCTGTTTGAAAAAGCTAGCCTTAGCTTTCCTAACTGACTGAGTATATTGGTTCCTTACTTGCCTGAAAAGTTGAATATCGCTTGGGCTATTCAATGCTAATGCAGAACGCCACAGGATGTTTTTGTGCTGGTCAAGGGCAGTCAAGTCTGGGGGAACCAAGGGCTATCTATATCTGTTCTTATTTCTACATTAATTGGATGGGGCATGCTTATTTAAGATGGAGAGGAAAGCACTTTTAAAGAGCAACCAGGCATCCTCTACTGACAGGATGAGGTCAATATCCTTCCAGGATACCAGGGCCTGGTCGATTAGAAAGGCCTGCTCGCTGAAGTGTTTTAGGGAGCATTTTACAGTGATGAAGGGTGGTCGTTTGACTGCGGACCCATTACGCACGCAGGCAATGAGGCAGTGATCGCTGAGATCCTGGTTGAAGACAGCAGAGGTGTATTTAGAGGGCAAATTGGTCAGGATGATATCTAAGAGGGTGCACATGGTTACGGATTTAGGGTTGTACATGGTAGGTTCCTTGATAATTTGTGTGAGATTGAGGGCATCTAGTTTAGATTGTAGGACGGCCGGGGTGTTAAGCATATCTCAGTTTAGGTCACCTAACAATACGAACTCTGAAGATATATGGGGGGCGATCAATTCACATATGGCGTCCAGGGCACAGCTGGGGGCTGAAGGGGGTCTATAACAAGCGGCAAAGGTGAGAGACTTGTTTCTGGAAAGGTGGATTTTTAAAAATAGAAGCTCGAATTGTTTGGGCACAGACCTGGATAGTATGACAGAAGTCATACTTGCAACTCCGCCCCCTTTGGCAGTTCTATCTTGTCGGAAAATGTTAGTTAGGGATGGAAATTTCAGGATTTTTGGTGGCCTTCCTAAGCCAGGGTTCAGACACGGCTAGGACATCAGGGTTGGCGGAGTGTGCTAAAGTAGTGAATAAAACAAACTTAGGGAGGAAGCTTCTGATGTTACCGTGCATGAAACCAATGCTTTTACGGTTACAGAAGTCAACAAATAAGAGTGCCTGGGGAATGGGAGTGATGCTGGGGGCTGCAGAGCCTGGGTTAACCTCTACATCACCAGAGGAACAGAGGATGAGTAGGATAAGAGTATGGCTAAAGGCTAAAATAACTGGTTCAGAACAGAGTAAAAGGAGCAGGTTTCTGGGTGCGGAAGAATAGATTCAAGGCATAATGTACAGGCAAGGGTATGGTAGGATGTGAGTACAGTGGAGGTAAGCCTGGGCATTGAGTGATGATGGGAGAGGTTTTGTCTCTGGAGGCACCATTTAAGCCAGGTGTGGTCACCGCATGTGTGGGGGGTGGAACAAAGGGGCTAGCTAAGGCATATTGAGCAGGGCTGGAGGTTCTACAGTGAAATAAGACAAATCACTGACCAAAACAGCAATAGACAAGGCATATTGACATTAGGGAGCGGCAATTGTAGCCGAGTGCTCATAGGGTCCAGTGAGTAGCTAGGCAAACTGGAGGCACAGCGATTCAAACAGCTAGCAGGCCGGGGCTAGCAGGCTCCAGGCTAACTGGTGCTTGCATCGGGACAGAGACGTTAGCCAGGAGTAGCCACTCGGATAGCAGCTAGCTACCTGCGATGATCCAGAGTAAAGGTTCAGAGCTTGCAGTAGGAATCTGGAGATGTGGTAGAGAAAAGGAGTCTGATATGCTCTGGGTTGATATCGCGCTGTGCAGACTGGCAAGAATTGACCGGGCTGAGGCTGGCAGATGTCCGAGTTAACGGTGGCTATCTGACTACTATCTAGCTTGCTGGTTCCGGTTCTAAAGTATTTTAAAAAATAGCAAATCTATACCACATTGGGTGATGTCAGAGCCATACCCATGCACTGATGTCATGTTGCAGAACCTCATGCTGGCAGTGTTGAGATCTGTGATGCCAAATCACATCATGACATTCAAATTCCTGACAGTGTTGTTGTACAAAACCAAACTCTTCACCTTTGTCCTCAAGAAGACAGTGTAAACTACAACACATTATGTTGTTCTGTTTAACCTATGTAGCCATCTCGGTCAGTGACAGTCAGGTTCCTGCTATAAGCGGCTAATTTCCGCCATTACTGCTACTGAATACACACACTGAATACACTGACTCAGCAGCAGGGAGGACCACATATTGAGAGTGCAGTAATCGACCATGATAGCTCTTAGGGAGTGGAACATCCATTCCCCTGTAAAACGATCATTAACTTCTGCGTGTATTTTGCAGTTAGAAAACATAATAGATGTCATTAAGAAGAAATAATAAGTTGAATGGGGGGTGGGGGGGGGGGTTGACATTCCACACAGTCAACATAATATTAGGAAGACTACAGGAGGCTCCTTACAGTTTATTTGTGGACCACCATGCCATCTCATAGTCTCATGTTAAATTGTTTTAGTCCCATGTAGTCTGTCAGTTCCAAATGTCATTAGGACATCGCTGCTGTTTTACCTGGAAAAACGCAAAGACAGAACAATGTCTGAAAAGTTACAACTCCTGACCCCTATGCTCCATACCGCAACACAGAGGACTGCCTTTCAGGTATCTCAGAAAGCAGAGACCTCTCTTCCTCCTTCCATGGAAAATTTACAGCCCACCCTTGACACCAGTGTTGCCTGCATGTCTCTCAGTGCGCACACACACACACACAAACAATTGTGCTGACTGGACCTGTTTAACTCAGCACAGACAGGAAGGAACAGCATGCACCACACAGTAAGAGCAGTGTGTGCGTGGCTCTGAATGACTAAGAAAGGACCCTGTGTTTAAACAATGTTTGTCTTCAACTACTTGAGCCTCTCCACAATGTTGTGTCACGCAGGGCAACTCCTGTGTTACAATCTAGGTCCACATTAACTGGCATCTAGGTAACCAATGATCAGAATACATTCCTCATCAGCCATTGGAAAATGGTAGTTACCTTGCACTCCTGCATGACATCGGCTGATCACTTATTCCCTGTTCCCTTGTCCACTTCTCCAGCACTGCCCAACAGATAAAGACAACTATCCCAAGAGGGAATTATTTTGGGATTAGTAGACTGAATCAGGATTAGGGTCATGACTGCCAGCCCATCACAATAAGTGACCAGGCAGAGCTAGGCTTGGACTCGTGTGTGTTCCTCAGCCAGGATGAGGATAATACTGTGTGTGTGTGGGAGGTAGTTTTTGAAAAGGCCCACTAAAAAGGAGGCAGACATTTTACAATGTGAATGCTAGTGCTTTGTCCTATTTACTCACTGTCAAGCATAAGTAGCCTAAACAGAGAAGAGAGCACAAAACCACTCTGGCATACACACTTGAGCATATAGTTCACTGGTGACAGAGTCAAAGAAACAGGTTCCTGACCAAGAGGACAGCTCCACAAGTGTATCACTGAACTGGTGACTGTGTGTCTGATGTAATGACGTCACATCCTGTAATTCCATGAGTGGACCTCCTGTTGGGGATCTGAATGGAGATACTCACTGCTTTCTTCTTCTCTGCATTAGACTCCTCAGCAGCTCTCTGGTACCTGTGGGAGAGAGAATCAACATTGACCTCTGCTGATCAAGAGAAGAGGTGCACACAAAGTGAACCAAAGCCTTTCCAACATTGGCATTATACTTGGAATGGAAGTTTGCATTGGTGTTGAATCAATAATATCCTCAGAGGTTTTGCAGGTCTGAAGAGACCAGGTAGGTGAGCAAGAAATATAAAAAGGGTTTATTGAGGCTTCTCAAATTTTTTTCTGGATCTGCACACTGAAGGGTTAGGGACTAACGGTCTAGTGGCCGTCTAGACTGACCTATATTCACCTCCCAATGACATAACCCTTCATTAAGTTTCTCCTTTTCTTAACTCATACAGTTGTACTTTCAGTCTGCTGCCAATACGATGAATGGCGACGAACTGGAATATCAAGATTGTGGTGAGGTAACATCTACTTTGCATAGCAACAGAAGAAAAGGACGTGTAAATATTTTATTAGGATTCCCATTAGCTGTTGCCAAGGAAGCAGCTACTCTACACATTGTGTGTTATACAAATTTACATTACAAACAATAATGTGTGGGTGTAGAGTGTGTGTTATAGAATGTGTGTGTAAGTAAGAGTGTGTGCGTGTGTGTGTGTGTGTGTTTCTCTTCACAGTCCGCATTGTACCGTGAGGTGTTGTTTATTCTTTTAAATCAGATTTTACTACTAACTTGAGTTACCTCTATTTAGTGCAGTATGCATTTCCTAGCCTCTGTTCTGGACTTAGGGACTGAAGAGTCTTCTGGTGGTATGTCTTGAGGGGTATGTATGAATGTTTGAGTTGTGTGTTAACCAATTGAACAGACAGTTCTGTACTTTTTACAGATCAACACCTCTCCCAAAGACCAGTATTGATGCAGTCAATCACTCCTCTACTTTGAGCCAGGAGAGATTGATATGCATGTTGTTGATATTAGCCCCATGTACATTTAAGGGCCATGCTGCTCTGTTCTGGGCCAATTGTAATTAGCCTATGTCCCTTATATACAGCGCCTTCAGAAAGTATTCATACCCCTTGACTTATTCCACAACTTGTTACAGCCCAAATTCAAAAAGGATTAAAATAGATTCTCACCCATCTACACACAATACCCCATAATGACATCACAATACCCCATAATGACATCACAATACCCCATAATGACAAAGTGAAAACATGTTTTTAGACAGGTTTGCCAATTTATTGAAAATGAAATACATAAATTGTATTTACATAAGTATTCACACCCCTGAGTCAATACTTTGGAGAAGCACCTTTGGCGACAATTATATCTTTGAGTTGTCTTGGGTATGTCTGTATCAGCTTTGCTCATCTGGATTTTCTTTCAGTCTTCCCTGCAGATTTTCTCAAGCTTCGGCTGGGCCACTCAAGGACTTTCACATTCTTGTTCTGAACCCATTCCAGTGTTGCTTTGGCTGTATGCTTGGGTTAATGTCCTGTTGGAACGTAAATCTTCATCTCAGTCTAATTTGCACTCTGAAGCAGGTTCTCATCGAGGATTTGCCTGTATTTGGCTCCATTCATTGTTTCCTCTAGCCTTACCAGTCTCCCAGTACCTGGCTCTGAAAAGCATCCCTCATAGCATGGTGGTGGCAGCATCATGCTATTGGGGATGCTTTTCGGGGATGGTGTGAGATGGGTGATGAGCTGTGCCTGGTTTCTCCAGACATAGTGCTTTGCTTTCAGGCCAAATAGTAAAATGTTTGTCTCATCAGACCACAGAATCTCATCCCCATATTGTTATTTTTTTGCTCCTTTGCACCCCAGTATCTCTACTTGCACATTCATCACTCCTGTGTTTAATTGCTAAATTGTAATTACTATTTATTGCCTTACCTTCCTAATCTTACCTCATTTGCACACACTGTATATAGATTTTTTTTGTGTTATTGACTGTACGTTTGTTTATTCCATATGTAACTCTGTGTTGTTGTTTGTATTGCACTGCTTTGCTTTATCTTGGCCAGGTCGCAGTTGTAAATGAGAACTTGTTCTCAAGTGGCCTACCTGGTTAAATAAAAGGTCAAATAAAATGTAAAAAAATCTCTTGACTTATGCTCAGTCTTTCACGTGCCTTTTTGCAAACTCCAGGAGTAATGTCATGTGCCTTTTTCTGAGGAACAGTTTCGTCTGGCCACTCTCCCATAAAGCCAAGATTGGTGAAGTGCTACAGAGATTGTCGTCATTCTGGCAGGTTCTCCCATCTCAAGACAAATTTTATTTGTCACATACACATGGTTAGCAGATGTTAATGCAAGTGTAGCGAAATGCTTGTGCTTCTAGTTCCGACAATGCAGTAATATTAAACGAGTAATCTAACCTAACAATTTCACAACAATTACCTTATACACACAAGTGTAAAGGAATGAATAAGAATATGTACATAAAAATATATGAATGAGTGATGGTATAGAACGGCATAGGCAAGATGCAGTAGATGGTATCGAGTACAGTATATACATATGAGATGAGTAATGTAGGGTATGTAAACATTATATGAAGTGGCATTGTTTAAAGTGGCTAGTGATACATTTATTACATCAATTTTTCCATTATTAAAGTGGCTGGAGTTGAGTCAGTATGTTGGCAGCAGCCACTCAATGTTAGTGATGGCTGTTTAACAGTCACATGATGGCCTTGAGATAAGCTGTTTTTCAGTCTCTCGGTCCCTGCTTTGATGCACCTGTACTGACCTCGCCTTCTGGATGATAGCGGGGTGAACAGGCAGTGGCTCGGTGTCTGTGTGGTTGGACCATTTCAGTTTTTCCGTGATGTGGACGCCGAAGAACTTAAAACTTTCTACCCTCTCCACTACTGTCCCATTGATGTGGAGAGGGGGGTGCTCCCTCTGCTGTTTCCTGAAGTCCATGATCATCTCCTTTGTTTTGTTGACGTTGAGTGTGAGTTGAGTTGAGTCCTGACACCACACTCCGAGGGCCCTGCCCTCCTCCCTGTAGGCCATCTCGTCGTTGTTGGTAATCAAGCCTACCACTGTAGTGTCATCTGCAAACTTGATGATTGAGTTAGAGGCGTGCATGGCCACGAAGTCGTGGGTGAACAGGGAGTACAGGAGAGGGATGAGAACGCACCCTTGTGGCACCCTAGTACTGAGGATCAGCGGGGTGGAGATGTTGTTACCTACCCTCACCACTTGGGGGCGGCCCGTCAGGAAGTCCAGGCCCCAGTTGCACAGGGCGGGGTCTCGAGCTTGATGATGAGTTTGGAGGGTAGGTAACATTCTCACATAGGTATTCCTCTCTTCCAGATGGGTTAGGGCAGTGTGCAGTGTGATTGCGTTGTCTGTGGACCTATTGGGGCGGTAAGCAAATTGGAGTGGGTCTAGGGTGTCAGGTAGGGTGGAGGTGATATGGTCCTTGACTAGTCTCTCAAAGCACTTCATGTTGACGGAAGTGAGTGCTACGGGGCGGTAGTCATGTAGCTTAGTTACCTTAGCTTTCTTGAGAACAGGAACAATGGTGGCCCTCTTGAAGCATGTGGGGACAGCAGACTGGGATAAGAATTGATTGAATATGTCCGTAAACACACCAGCCAGCTGGTCTGCGCATGCTCTGAGGACGTGGCTGGGGATGCCGTCTGGGCCTGCAGCCTTGCGAGGGTTGACACGTTTAAATGATTTGGTAGCGGCCCGCAGGTTTTGGCAGCGGGCCGAGTCAGTGGCACTGTATTGTCCTCAAAGCGAGCAAAGAAGTTGTTTAGTTCTGTCAGAGTGGTCATTGGGTTCTTGGTCATCTCCCTGACCAAGGTCCTTCTTGCACAGTTGTTCAGTTTGTTCAGATGGCCAGCTCTAGTTAGAGTCTGGGTAGTTCCACATTTATTCCATTTCCCAATGATGGAGACCACTGTGCTCTTGGAAACTTTCAGTACTGTCCAAAATTTGGACACACCTACTCATTCATGGGTTTTTCTTTATTTGTTCTTTTTTTATACATTGTAGACAAATAGTAAAAACATCAAAACTATGAAATAACACATATGGAATCATGTAGTAACCAAAGAAGATTCTTCAAAGTAGCCACCCTTTGCCTTGATGACAGCTTTGCACTCTTAGTATTCTCTCAACCAGCTTCACCTGGAATGCTGCTGCTAATCTCTGTTTATCATATATGCATAGTCACTTAAACTATACATTCATGTACATACTACCTCAATTGTGCCGACCAACCAGTGCTCCCGCACATTGGCTAACCGGGCTATCTGCATTATGTCCCACCCACCAATCCCTCTTTTACGCTACTGCTACTCTCTGTTCATCATATATGCATAGTCACTTTAACCATATCTACATGTACATACTACCTCAAAATCAGCCTGACTAACCGGTGTCTGTATGTAGCCTCGCTACTGAATAAAGCCTGTCTTTTTACTGTTGTTTTATTTCTTTACCTACCAATTGTTCACCTAATACCTTTTCTGCACTATTGGTTAGAACCTGTAAGTAAGCATTTTACTGTAAGGTCTACAATACCTGTTGTACTCAGGGCATGTGACAAATAAACTTTGATTTGATTTCAATTAACAGGTGTGCCTTGTTAAAATGTAATTTGTGGAATTTCTTTCCTTCTAATGCGTTTGAGACAAGGTAGGGTTGGTATACAGAAGATAGCCCTATTTGGTAAAAGAGCAAAGCTGTGTTGGAATACTCATGCTAACCGCACTAACTGTACTATTTGTGATGTTAATTGAGTATATAATTTGCTTATTGGTCATGGTATGGATATAGTTAGTATGCCAAAATGTCCCAGATGTCGTACTAAATTTGGCAAAATATGAAGTATACACACAGGACACTTTCCGTACTTTAGGGCCCATAATACAATTCTTCAGGAAATGGGTGTGGCTTCACATTGTTTTCAGATTTGAAGAAATTATGCAGCCGAAGCACAATGAGAGCAGATACAAATTCATTGTTTTAACTAATTATGACAAATGTTAAGAAAATGTTGATCAATGTAATAAAGAAATTACTTTTCAAATAAGTTACCTTACACGTTATGTTGCCTGACAATGTTAGCTACGCTGTCCTTACAAACCACATAGGATATTATTACAGCAGTATGTACAGGTGTTATCTCCATAACTTAATTGGCTACTTACACGTCAGACTTGCCAGTATATAACTAACTACCCAACGTTTATTGACTTGATTATTTCCATCAATCTTAGCTAAATCGTATAGTCGTTGTGCGTTCTCATTCAGGTGCTTTCTTAAATTCGCTCTGGCTATCTACTCCGATTTCAGAGCACCCTGGTCTGAGTGTACCAGAGCGCAGAATAATGCATTTTCAAGTGCTCAACACCCGTTGAATATGGCCGGTGTCAGTAAACGTCGGCAAAAAAGCATAATTAAAATTTGCCAGCAGCACAGTTACAGTCACCAATGCTCTGGATAACATTAAAACTGCCTAACCAGCTCAGCTAGGGCAAGTACATGATCAGAGTAGTCTCATGTGTCTGGAAGTAGCTAGCAAGCTAGCCAACGTTAGCTTGGGTCCTTGACTGCTGTTGTAAGGTCAGAATGCTCAACCAGTGTGCACTCCGATAGCGAAACTCTGAATTTACAAAACGGACAATCTGACAACGCTCTGAATTTATGAGTGCACTCTGGCACTCCAGATTGAATTTAAGAACACACCCAAAGTCATAAAATGTCTAACTAGTCATTTGTCACGCTAACTAGCTAGCAAGAGGTTGCACAGCAACAACTTCAGGTAGACAGGTGAAGAGCTAGTACGCTTAACTGATAGGATCCCATTCATTTTCAGTATACTAAAATAAACTAATAGTATATACTCATTAAATATGTAGTATAGAGTATGTTAGTATTGGTATTCGAATACAGCTCAAGTCAATATTATGGCAAGAACAGCTCAAATAAGCAAAGAGAAACAACAATCCATCAGTACTTTAAGACATCAAGGTCAGTCAATCTGAAAAGTTTCTTCAAGTGCAGTCGCAAAAACCATCAAGCGCTATGATGAAACTGGCTCTCATGAGGACCACCACAGGTCAGGAAGAACCAGAGTTACCTCTACTGCAGAGGATAAGTTCATTAGAGTTACCAGCCTCAGATTGCAGCCCAAATAAATGCTTCAGAGTTCAAGTAACATACACATCTCAACATCAACTGTTCTGGGGAGACTGTGTGAATCAGGCCTTCATGGTCGAATTGCTGCAAAGAAACCACTACTAAAAGGACACCAAGAAGAAGAGACTTGCTTGGGCCAAGAAACACGAGCAATGGACATTAGACCGACCGGTGGAGGTGGAAATCTGTCCTTTGGTCCGATTAATCCAAATTAGATTTTTGGTTCCAACCGCCGTGTCTTTGTGAGACGCAGAGTAGGTGAATGGATGATCTCCGCATGTGTGGTTCCCACCGTGAAGCGTGGAGGTGGTGGTGTTCTGGTGTGCGAGTGCTTTGCTGGTGACACTGTCCGTTTTTTAATTTAGAATTCAAGGCACACTTAACCAGCATGGCTACCACAGCATTCAACAGTGATACACCATCCCATCTGGTTTGCGCTTAGTGGGACTATCATTTGTTTTTCAACAGGACAATGACCCAAAACACACCTCCAGGCTGTGTAAAGGCTATTTGACCAAGAAGGAGAGTGATGGAGTGCTGCATCAGATGACCTGGCCTCCACAATCTCCCAACAACCCAATTGAGATGGTTTGGGGTGAGTTGGACCGCAGAGTGAAGGAAAAGCAGCCAACAAGTGCTCAGCATATGTGGGAACTCCTTCAAGACTGTTGAAAAAGCATTCCAGGTGACTACCTCATGAAACTGGTTGAGAGAATGCCAAGAGTGTGCAAATCTGTCATCAAGGCAAAGAGTGGCTACTTTGAGGAATCAAAAATATATTTTGATTTGTTTAACACTTTTTTGGTCAGTACATGATTCCATGTGTTATTTCACAGTTTTGGACTTTAAAAATGTCTTTGGGGGGTATTTTTCTTAAAACTGCATTGTTGGTTAAGGCTAAGGGCTTGTAAGTAAGCATTTCACTCTAAGGGCTACACCTGTTGTACTCGCCGCAAGTGACAAATAACATTTAATTTGAGATGGAGGATTCTGTAATCCCTACAGACAGATGTGAGTTTGGTAAGATGCATTTGGAAGATAAGTGTCTACTGTTCATTCAGACAGAAGTGTCTTTAGTGGAGTTGTGTGTCACTCACTTGGAGAAGCGCTCTGCGATGGCGTTGGTCTTGCCTCGCGTGCTGACCAATGAGAGTTCCCTGGCAGTGACGCGTAAAGACTGCGACGCCCACGACCTTCGGCTGAACGAACTTCCGCCTTCCATCTCTGCCTAGAATCACACACACACACGTAGTTAATGATAGAATAAAAGTGTAGACAATTTCAGTTCTACATTTATTATGTAAAAAAAATATATATATATATTTTTTTTAAATATAAAAAAATCCTCCAATACCCATCGTATAGGAATTCACTAATAGAGTGTAGTATCATACAGACAGCCAGGAGAGCCTGGGTTCAACAACCCACACTGATGCTGTTGGATGACACCATTCTGCGGTGAGCAAACATTTTACTGTGACATCACCCAGCCGTTTGTCCATGGTGTGCACCATTACCTCACTGCTTATTAATTAACATTGCCTGTGTTGTCTGACACTTTAATTGAAGGGTATTGGAAAAACATATGTTGAAAACTTTCATATCAACTTGTGTATGGTTAACAAAATTGTGTATGGTTAACAAACTTGTGTATGGTTAACAAACTTGTGTATGGTTAACAAACTTGCATAAAGTTCTGTATTTTTGTGTTGGGTGTCATGTATAGGGCCAGGAGTTTTTCCTGAGGACATGACCATACCAGGTAGCCTATAAGTAGGGCCCAAAGTTTTTCATGCAATTTATATGTAGTAGGCTAGAATTGCAGGAAATTGGCTTAGAAATGCAAAAATTGCTCCACACCGCCATGACATGGCCGCTAAAATTCAGCCACACCAACCGCACCCCTTGCCACACCCCCTACTGCGCCCACCCCCTACTGCGCCCACCCCTTACTGCGCCCACCACCTAAGCTCCTTTTTGATCCAGAAAAAAACCCACACACAGGATTGTTGCATGATTACAGGAACAAGAAAAAAACAAACTCTGCCATCATGATCAAGCGAGCAAGTTCAGACACTGCATGTGCTACTTGACTGCGGGACTGGTACACAATAGACATCAGCAACAATGCTGTCATTGTGTGAATCAGAGCATATCATCATCATCATCATCTGGCTGAGACAGACAGGAGGTTCCGAGAAGATAAATCAGCACCCCGACTGCCACTTATCTCTGCCTGATCTTTATAAGCAACAATTATAGAAGGCCAGAGTATAACATATAGGACATACACACACAGGCAACAGTTAGTTACTATAGTTGCTGTGCTCCTGACAGACACGTACACATTAAAAAGCAGTCTGGTAACGCAGCTGGTAAGCCAGTAAAATAGTCATTTGCCTGGAAGGTAGAAACGTCAAAAGCACGTGACACACGTTATAAATGGAACCACCTTTGGTACACTGCATGATGTGTATTTGTACAGTGGTTTTCAGATTATTTAAATGCCAATAGGCTAACTCTAATGCAGCCATAAGAGTGTATGGACAATGCCCTTTCTTCTGCCCCTTTCATTAAGGTGTGCTTTGCAGGTATTACATTAATGTTACCCGACAAAGACACAGAGGACTTTGAACTCAACGTTACCAGAGCAGCTGGTTTTGTATTGACACAGCACACACAACCATACACATGCAAACAACCAGCACTACTAGACAGTGACCATGACGAATGACCAAATCCAAAAGAATCTCCAACACTTCCTGTCCACAAACCATGGGATCCAGGAAAGGAATCATCTAAGCCACTGAGATGGCAGCCAAGTTCACAAAGAGAGAGACATCACATTAACTTCTCATAAAGACAGTATTTAACATGGCCACAGGGATAGTTTTAAACTTGGCCTTGCATATGTCATATTTCATGAGAAAACGCTAAGAAAAATCAGCCAACGCTTAAACCTTAGCTTAAGTGGATATTGGTTGAAACCCTGAGGTAGTGTGTGTCTCAGAGGCAACGCAACATATTTATGTGCATCAGGACAGCTCAGGAAGCCAGACAGGCAGGGGACATTCCAACGGAATTCCTCCAAAAACGTCCTCAGTCTTTCCTCCAAGCTAAGCGGAGTAAAAAACTAACTCACAGTAGAAAACAAGATGCAAGGCTTGAAGAACTAGAGTAGCAGGAAATATTCAGCCACTCCTGGAGGAGAATGGAAGTAGAAAAAAAAAAAACATTTATTATGCATTTCATCACTGAAGCCTTTAGGTGGATGCTTTTCTATTAAATGTCCATTGTACTTATATCAATTATATGTGCAAGCTAAGCCATCTCCGTTGTGACCTTGAGCAAGTCGCTTAACCCCCCTATAATTGCTCCAGGAGCACTGCATTGTTGCTGCCCTCAGCCCAAACCAGTGCATATTGTATGTCCTGAGGGGTTGGGATAAAGCAGAAGACAAATTGCCGTTGGACATTCATCTAGGCTACATCTTCTTGTAAGCTAACAGAAGCAGTGACAGTGTAGCTAGCAGCATAGCTGTAGCAGCAGCAGTAGGTGTTATGGTGATTGTGATACATAGAGGAACAGGTATCCTAACAGAGATAAGGCTTCCTTCTCACATGGCATTTGTGTCCTTTCAACAAGCTGCGACAGCAGTTTGGTCAATCTGTCCCCACAACACCAGATCTACCCTCTCACCATACCTGAACAAAGTGTCTGCATGCATGGTGAGCTAGTCTATTGATATCTGGTAGTACAATTAAATCTATAGGCTACACTTTACTTCACCATAGTTGATTTTGACTGCAAACTGGGGACAGGATGTCCGAAATAACTTTTGAACCCTTAAGTGACATTGACAGATCCTGTGGATGCACCTTTTCCTGAGCAATCATTATCGTATTTCAGTCAACTAGGCCTCTATGTCAAGCGTCTGTACCCCCCACCCCAAAAAATACAAATATGCACTTTCCAACTAGCACTGATCTCACTGTTAACTACTTTGTTGAGGGAAAACGTACTTGCTACGATTGCAATATGTTGTCTCACCTAGCTATCATAAGACGAATGCACTAACTCATGTAAGCTGCGTCTGCTTAATTACTAAAATGTCAATTCAAAGCACAAAGGCCTTTGAACCCTCACTTTCATCGCATTTTCCCTAGAAATGCTGCATCCACAACAAACCCAGATATGGAACACAACACAGGATCAGTCTATAGCGCAATATAGGCATTTCATCATCAGCGCCTTGAGTGACATGAAGGTACAATCAGTCCTGAACAGCTCAATGCAGAGACGGTGGTTTATAAGTTGCTATTCTCCACCTTCCCTGAATACATTTAGGGAATATGTTTTAAAAAAACACGAAGATTTAAAAAACTTTACATGTAAAATATTTAATTATTTATTTATTTTTACTTTGCAGCCAAGTAAATTCCAGGGACAATAATAACAGCCATGTTAAAATGTCAGGATAACATTGACTGCACCAACTGACAGATCTAGGGCAGAGGATATAGCCTAATTTAAAGTGCTCTTTTACGTCTTACCAAACATACTAGACAGGTAACACCTGAGACAAACCAGTCAGTTACTCTATGCAAACTGATTTGCAGATAATGTAAATCAGTTTGCATAGAGTAACAGACTGGTTTGTCTCAGGTGTTACCTGTCTAATATGTAATTAAACAAAGTACGATGAGGTGTAAAAACTAGTTAAAGTCTGGCTCCAAAACAAACTGAACAAAGAGTCATTAAACACAAAATCATTGTAGATAAACTAGCAGATGAGTCAGAGACCAGGGTTTTTTCCTGGATCAAAAAGGGGCTTAGGTGGTGGGCGTGGCAGAATGAGAGATGAACTTGACATTTTAAAACTAATTTCCTGCAATTCTACATATTTTGCCATGCAGCGGAGAGAAAAAAAATGTAGCAGTTTCAAAGGAATTCACTAATGCCCATGGGCGTGGCGTTGCGCTTGGCCGGAGCAAGGAGTCGAGAGAAAATGTTGCAGTTTTAAAGAACATTTCCTGCAATTCAATGCATTTTCTTTTGCTCAAATAAACACACACAAAAAAAAAAAGAAACGTCACTTTTTCAGGACCCTGTCTTTCAAAAATAATTCATAAACACAGTTTCCCATGCTTGTTCAATGAACCATACACAATTAATGAACAAGCACCTGTGGAATGGTTAAGACACTAACAGCTTACAGACGGTAGGCAATTAAGGTCACAGTTATGAAAACTTAGGACACTAAAGAGGCCGTTCTACTGACTCAGAAAACCACCGAAAGAAAGATGCCCAGGGTCCCTGCTCATCTGCGTGAACATGCCTTAGGCATGCTGCAAGGAGGGCACGAGGACTGCAGATGTGGCCAGGGCAATAAATTGCAATGTCCATACTGTGAGACACCTAAGACAGCGCTACAGGGAGACAGGACGGACAGCTGATCATCCTCTGTGGCAGACCATGTGTAACAACACCCGCACAGGATTGGTACATACGAACATCACACCTGCGGGACAGGTACAGGATGGCAACAACAACTGCCTGAGTTACACCAGGAACGCACAATCCCTCCATCAGTGCTCAGACTGTCTGAAATAGACTGAGAGAAGCTGGACTGAAGGCTTGTAGGCCTGTTGTAAGGCAGGTCCTACCCGGCAACAACATCGCCTATGGGCACAAACCCACCGTCGCTGGACCAGAAAGGACTGGCAAAAAGTGCTCTTCACTGACGAGTCACGCTTTTGTCTCACCAGAGGTGATGGTCGGATTTGCGTTTATCGTCGAAGGAATGAGCGTTACACCGAGGCCTGTACTCTGGAGAGGGATCGATATGGAGGTGGAGGGTCTGTCATGGTCTGGGGCGGTGTGTCACAGCATCATCAGACTAAGCTTTTTGTCATTGCAGGCAATCTCAACGCTGTGCATTACAGGGAAGACATCCTCCTCCCTCATGTGGTACCCTTCCTGCAGGCTCATCCTCACATGACCCTCCAGCATGACAATGCCACCAGCCATACGGCTCGTTCTGTGTGTGATTTCCTGCAAGACAGGAATGTCTCAATCCCATTGAGCATGTCTGGGACCTGTTGGATCGGAGGGTGAGGGCTAGGGCCATTCCCCCCAGAATTGTCCAGGAACTGGCAGGTGCCTTGGTGAAAGAGTGGGGTAACATCTCACAGCAAGAACGGGCAAATCTGGTGTAGTCCATGAGGAGGAGATGCACTGCAGTACTTAATGCAGCTGGTGGCCATACCAGATACTGACTGTTACTTTTAATTTTGACCCCCCCCCCCCTTTGTTCAGGGACACAGTATTCCATTTATTTTAGTCACGTCTGTGGAACTTGTTCAGTTTGTCTCAGTTGTTGAATCTTATGTTCATACAAATATTTCCACATGTTAAAGTTCGCTGAAAATAAACGCATTTGACAGTGAGAGAACCTTTGTTTTTTCCTGGTTTAGTACCAAAACCAATACTGCTGAATGTATTGTTTTGGAATGTTTTATTATCCTACTGTCTAGATTTTATTTAGGTGATTGTTTGTTAAAATATGTGGGTCTATTATTTTTTATACATACTGTACATTTGGAAAGTATTCAGACCCCTTGACTTTTTCCATATTTTGTTACATTACAGCTTTATTCTAAAATAGATTAAATAAATGTTTCTCAATATACACACAATACCCCATGATGACAAAGTTTGAAAATGTCTTAAAAATAAAACTGAAATACCTTATTTACGTAAGTATTCAGACCCTTTGCTATGAGACTCGAATTTGAGCTCAGGTGCATCCTGTTTCCATTGGTCATCCTTGAGATGTTTCTACAACTTGATTTGAGTCCAACTGTGCTGAATTCAATCAATTGGACATGATTTGGAAAGGCACACAACTGTCTATATCAAGGTCCTACAGTTGACAGTGCATGTCAGAGCAAAACCGAGACAGGATTGTGTCGAGGCACAGATCTGGGGAAGGGTACCAAAAAAATGTCTGCAGCATTGAAGGTCCCCAAGAATACAGTGGCCTCCATCATTCTTAAATGGAAGAAGTTTGGAACCACCAAGACTCTTCATAGAGCTGGCCACCCAGCAAAACACACAATACCCCATAATGACAAGGCAAAAACAGGTTTTTAGAATGAGCTCAACTTAGTGTCTGAATACCTATGTAAATGAGGTATTTATTTTTTATATAACACATTTGCAAACATTTCTAACATCCCATTTTCACTTAGTCAATCATGGGTATTGGGTGTTTTTTTTAATCAATTTTAGAATAAGGCTGTAACGTAACAAAATGTGGAAAAAGTCAAGGGGCCTTAATATGTTCCGAAGGCACTGTGTGTAGATCGATAGAGAGAGAGAAACATTGTTCAGACTTAGGCAAGCCAAAAAAAAAAAAAAGGATTTCAATGGCAGAAAAATACCTGGACTCTGAAACACAGATCTCTCCTTCATGGCTGACTTGGCACCTCTCAGCTTAAGGTACTGATCAAGTGTCAACCCTGTGTGTTTAGACAATAGCCTACATATGGTAGAAAAACATTCACATCCATGACATGGATACTGTTGGACTAGCCTTACTACACTAACAGTGGGAGTTACGGTCAATAGTACGAGAACAGATCATTATTATTTGAGATATGCGATCGATATAAAACAGACACACAGTTACAAACAATGGCACAAAGGGAGTGGTAACTTAATTTCTCCCCAAAACATTTGAGTTAACTGTGACACACCTGCAGACATGAAACTCACCTTTTTTAATAGTCTAGTTTTTCCTGGTCTCTTCGATGTAAAATTGTCTCATCTATTATTTTAAAGCACTTCAGTTTGGGTTCAGCATGTAATTTCAGAACTTCCGATGTGTCATACTCCACTGGTGAAACCTTGCGATACCTGACACTGTGTGTGCAATGTCTCTAATGTGTAAGAGTTTAAGGGGCGGAGTGCAGAGAAAAGTATCATGAGAGCGGAGGAAGCAGGTCATGTGATTCCCTGCACCAATGACCTTGGATTGCATTTCTCCTGCCAGGTACATTGTCTGTGTGTCTTCAGCAGAATTTCTAGGAAATAGCTTATACAACTCCCTGCTCTACAGTTAAAAGCATTTTAACAACCTGGTGAAAAACTCAAAACTGATCTAAATTCTATGATTCTATGTCATAACTTGATCCCCCTTCATGAGTGTGGTAAAGAAGGAGAGGTGGTAGTTACAACAAAGGACAGAAAGAAAGCTGGAGGAATGAGTTGAAGAGAAAGGAGGAGAGAGAGCGGGAGAGGAGAAACAAACAGAACCAGAAGCTCAGGTTTCTCTGCGTTGTTTGAAAGGGGACCTGGAGACACCGAGACGTCCCCAGGGGCCTTCGTGGTGCTGTAGCAGGGAGAGAAAACCCTGGCTCTCAATACACTCCACACATTCTAACCACTACTAACCATTGCCTCACACCTGGAGGTGAGCACACGCTTCGTCTGAAAAGTTTATTTTTTATTTTTTAAATTAAACGTCAAAAAAATAAAAACAATACACAAACGTTTCACTTGGGCAGTTTCTCTATGACTTATTGTAGCAATGTATAATCAGAATAACCTTTATCCACCAAGTACATTTGAATTGAACAGGAATTTGACCTGGTAAAATGGATCTGCCACAATAAACATAATATACAGACAGAATGTATAAACAATGAATTTACACTAATAATATATAACGTCCACTATAACACTAAATGCAAAACCACAGGCTACACTGTAAATCTATAACTACACTGTAAATCTATAACTACACTGTAAATCTATAACTACACTATAAATTGGGGAGTCAGAAATGGACAACTGAATCATAATGTAAACTTCTGTGTCTCTATTAATAAACAGGCTTCAAGAGCATGTCAGAGTTGAGGACATTACTCATTTTGCTAAAGAAATAAATACACACACACACACACACACACACACACACACATATACATACATACATACATACATACATATATATAAATAAAATTCTGCCCAGCACCTGAACCAGTGAGATCTGTGTGTAGCCTATTTTCTCTTCAATTTATACAGGAAAGTCCCCTAGTCAACAATGAGAAAAGGGATCACGAAATTATGGTTACCATCATCAATGCATTCCACTGAGTCACCATCACTGGGACATTACTACCTGGCTGCTTCCTCTGTGGTCTACCCTGTCTATTTGCAGAGAGAGAAGGGTGATAAGGCGACATGGTCTGACAGTGTTTTCTAAGACTCAGCTGTGCCATTTCCAAGAAGACAGAGAGAACTGTAAAAATAGTGCCATTAAATGAACATAGAGATGCATTCAAATGGCCACATGGTGCGATCAAGGTACAAAGATGGACAGTCGGCATTGTGCTGGCTGACTGCTGGCACTGAGGTGAATACCAAAGTAGACTCCTCAATTCTCCAGGGACAGCCAATGAATACCCAGCTTGTAATACTCAGCAGGGGTTTGAATAGAATATAGCCTGGCTGTCAGGCCAACAGGTAACCTACTCTGAGAAGCCCAAGTCCACAAAATGGCTGTGCTGAGTATTAAACTAATAGTTCACTCCAAAATCTGTTTTTTAAATGTTTTGAAAATGTAAGTGGTCTAGATGAGTCCATGTCTCACATGCCATCTGTTGTACAGATCTAAGTATATTCCTCAACCCCCTCCCCCCCAGGCACCATCTACAAATATTCCATTAGATGGTGTCTATCTTACCCCTTCATTTGGGGTTGAGGAATATAGCTGGATCTACACAACAGATGGGGTGTGGGTAGTGGACTCATTGTGACACTGCACCCCTATGAGTTTTGAAAACATTTCAACTTTTGTATAGACTCAATAGAGTATAACCTAATAAAACATCTGGTCATGCACTTGCAAAAGTTGCATCAGCAGGAAGGAGTGGTCCAATATGCATTGTTACCACAATCATCAAGTAGCCATAAGCTTATTGTGTCTCCAGTCCTCCACATAGGGAATACCCTCAAAATGGGTTGGCCAACTCCCATCACCTCCCTGCAACCTCCATAAGTAATAATGGTGCAAAATTGGCAACACCTGTGAAATGGGCAAGCATTTTACCCTTGGCTACAGCAAATTCACCATGTGCACACCACTGCCTAAACTAGCATAGCTTAACACACATTTAGACTACTTTTATTAAAAAGTCTAAATGTATTGTATTATAATAACTGGATATATCAACACAAGCTCATAACAAACCTCTTGAAACTTCTTCGGCCTTACGTTTCTGATCTTGCCAGCAACAGCTCCTCCGACAGTCCCACAGGTGCACAATAGAAAGAGAGGCGTTGGTTGTCGTCTGCTAACGTTAGTCTGAGATTTTAACTACATTTTTAAAAGAACATAATTAACATGATTTGTTTAAATGTCTTGCTGCTAAACCAATACGTTTCATATAGCTAATGTAAGTGACTTTGGCTAATTACACTCACAATGATTAGTCTTTTTTTCTCGTGCGCTCCTCAAAGTATTATTGCAAAGTGCGCTCAGTAAACCACGCCCCAGGCATGTTGTTCATACATTGGGACACATTTTATTTTTAATATGGAGATAGGCCTCACATTTTAACAGTGGTGAAAACTATTAAAGTACAAACATTTAAAATAACTACTTAAATCGTTTTGGGGTTTTTTTTTGGGGGGGGGGGGGGGTGTATCTGTACTTTACTTTACTATTTATATTTTTGACTATTTTACTTTTACTTCACTACATTCCTAAAGATTATGTACTTTTGACTCGATACATTTTCCATGACACCCAAAAGTACTCCTAATATTTTGAATGCTTAGGACAGGAAATTGGTTCAATTGATGCACTTATCAAGAGAACATCCCTGGTCATCCCATGGCAGACTCACTAAAAACACATGCTTATTTTGTCACAAAAACACATGCTTATTTTGTCACTAAAAACACATGCTTATTTTGTCACTAAAAACACATGCTTATTTTGTCACTAAAAACACATGCTTATTTTGTCACTAAAAACACATGCTTATTTTGTCACTAAAAACCCATGCTTATTTTGTCACTAAAAACACATGCTTATTTTGTCACTAAAAACACATGCTTATTTTGTCATACTTTTAGACTTTTAGTCAAGTAGTATTTTACTGGGTGACTTTCACCTCTACTTGAGTCCTTTTATATTACTTTTACTCAAGTATGACAATTGGGTACTATTTCCACCACTGCATTTTACAATGCTAATGTGTTTGAGACATGCGTAGACTATTGCAGTTAATTTTGAATTTGACTTAATAATAAAAATATATTTGAGTAGCAAGCAGGCAAACGAGTTCCAGACAGTTCACAATATAAAATGTTCTGCCTTGAGGGGGGCGTTGTATACTAGCTACCTGGTTTGACATTAAATTCACATTACTGTTATTAACCCTTGTACAATGTGTGTAGAGACAAAATTTGAGACACAATTTGAGACATTTTTGCAAATGAATAAAATAAAAAAATAACTGAAATATAACATTTACTTAAGTATTCAGACCCTTTACTCAGTAGCACAAACTCCAAAAAGTTCTGGGACACTGTAAAGTCCATGGAGAATAATGGAGAATCCTCCCAGCTGCCCACTGCACTGAGGCTAGGAAACACTGTCACCACCGATAAATCTGCGATAATTGAGAATTTCAATAAGCATTTTTCTACGGCTGGCCAAGCTTTCCACCTGGCTACCCATACCCTGGTTAACATACCCCCCCAACCCCTCTTTTATGCTGCTGCTACTCTCTGTTTATCTAATATGCATAGTCACTTTAACTATACCTTCATGTACATACTACCTCAATTGGCCCGACCAGCCAGTGCTCCCACACATTGGCTAACCGGGCTATCTGCATTGTGTCCCACCACCCGCCAACCCCTCTTTTTACGCTACTGCTACTCTCTGTTCATCATATATGCATAGTCACTTTAACCATATCTACATGTACATACTACCTCAATCAGTCTGACTAACCGGTGTCTGTACATAGCCTCGCTACTTTTATTTTCAAATGTCTTTTTACTGTTGTTTTACTTCTTTACTTACCAACACACACACACACACACACACACACACACACACACACACACACACATCCTTTTTTTCTCCACACTATTGGTTAGAGCCTGTAAATAAGCATTCAACTGTAAGGTCTACCTGTTGTATTTGGCGCATGCGACAAATAAACTTTGATTTGGTTTGATTTGATCAATGATGTCGCTCTTGCTGCTGGTGATTCTCTGATGCACCTCTACGCAGATGACACCATTCTGTATACTTCTGGCCCTTCTTTGGATACTGTGTTAACTAACCTCCAGACGAGCGTCAATGCCATACAACTCTCCTTCCGTGGCCTCAAACTGCTCTTAAATGCAAGTAAAACTAAATGCATGCTCTTCAACCGATCGCTGCCCACACCTGCCCGCCCGTCCATCCAGCATCACTACTCTGGACGGTTCTGACTTAGAATATGTGGACAACTACAAATACCTACACTAGGTGTCTGGTTAGACTGTAAACTCTCCTTCCAGACTCACATTAAGCATCTCCAATCCAAAATGAAATCTAGAATTGGCTTTCTATTTCGCAACAAAGCATCCTTCACTCATGCTGCCAAACATACCCTCGTAAAACTAACTATCCTACCGATCCTTGACTTCGGCGGTGTCATTTACAAAATAGCCTCCAACACTCTACTCAGCAAATTGGATGCAGTCTATCACAGTGCCATCCGTTTTGTCACCAAAGTCCCATATACTACCCACCACTGCAGCCTGTATGCTCTCGTTGGCTGGACCTCGCTTCATATTTGTCGCCAAACCCACTGGCTCCAGGTCATCTATAAGTCTTTGCTAGGTGAAGCCCCGCCTTATCACAGCTCACTGGTCACCATAACAGCACCCACCCGTAGCGTGCACTCTGGCAGGTATATTTCACTGGTCACCCCTAAAGCCAATTCCCCATTCAGCCACTTTTCCTTCCAGTTCTCTACTGCCAATGATTGGAACGAACTGCAAAAATCACTGAAGCTGGAGACTCATACTCTCCCTCACTAGCTTTACTGCTCCTGTACATAGGCCATCTGTAAATAGCCCATCGAACTACTTCATCCCCACACTGTTATTTATTTTATTTTGCTCCTTTGCAACTCAGTATCTCTACTTGCACACTAATCTTCTGCACATCTATCACTCCAGTGTTTAATTGCTATATTGTAATTATTTAGCCACTATGGCCTATTTATTGCCTTACCTCCCTTATCCTACCTAATTTGCACACACTGTATATAGACTTTTCTATTGTATTATTGACTGTATGTTTGTTTATTCCATGTGTAACTCTGTGTTGTTGTTTGTGTAGCACTGCTTGGCTTTATCTTGGCCAAGTCACAGTTGTAAATGAGAACTTGTTCTCAACTAGCCTACCTGGTTAAATAAAGGTGAAATAAAAACATTTAAAAAGTGTTTTGTTGAAGCACATTTGGCAGCGATTACAACCTCGAGTCTTCTTGGCACACCTGTATTTGGGGAGCTTCTCCCATTCTTCTCTGCAGATCCTCTCAAGCTCGGTCAGGTTGGATGGGGAGCGTTGCTGCACAGCTATTTTCAGGTCTCCAGAGATCTTAGATCGCGTTCAAGTCCGGGCTCTGGCTGGGCCATTCAAGGACATTCAGAGACTTGTCCCGAAGCCACTCCTGCATTGTGTTGGCTGTTTGCTTAGGGTCATTTTCCTGTGGGAATTGTGAGCCTTCGCCCCAGTCTGAGGTCCTGAGCACTCTGGAGTAGGTTTTCAAGAAGGACCTCTCTGTACTTTGCTCCATTCATCTTTGCCTTGATCCTGACAAGTCTCCCAGTCCCTGCCGCTGAAAAACATCCCCACAGCATGATGCTGCCACCACCATACTTCACTGTAGGGATGGTGCCAGGTTTCCTCCAGATGTGACGCTTGGCATTCGGGCCAAACAGTTCAATCTTGGTTCAATTCATTCAATTTCATCAGACCAGAGAATCTTGCGTCTCATAGTCTGAGTGCTTTAGGTGCCTTTTGGAAAATCCAAGTTGGCTGACTGGTGGAGTGCTGCTCCTTCTGGAAGGTTCTCCCATCTCCACAGAGGATCTCTGGAGATTCTTGGTCACCTCTCTGACCAAGGCCCTTCTCCCCCGATTGGCCGAGCAGCCAGCTCTAGGAAGAGTCTTAGTGCTTCCAAACTTCTTCCATTTAATAATGATGGAGGCCACTGTGTTCTTGAGTACCTTCAATGCTGCAAACATTTTTTGGTACCCTTCCCCAGATCTGTGCCTCGACACAATCCTGTCTCAGAGCTCTACAGACAATTCCTTCAACCTCATGACTTGGTTTTTGCTCTGACATGCACTGTCAACTGTGGGACCTTATATAGACAGTTGTGTGCCTTTCCAAATCATGTCCAATCAATTGAATCAAGTTGTAGAAACATCTCAAGCATGATCAATGGAAACAGGATGCACCTGAGCTCAATTTCGAGTCTCATAGGAAAGGGTCTGAATATTTATGTAAATACGGTATTTCTGTTTTTTATTTTTAACAAATTTGCTAACATTTCTATTTCTGTTTTCGATTTGTCATTATTATTGATGAGGACATTTTTTATTTCATCAATTTTTAAAAAAAGGCTGTAACGTACCAATATGTGGAAAAGGTCAAGGGGTCTGAATACTTTCTGAATGCACTGCACACCGCTGCTACTGTCTATCCTGTTGCCTGGTCACTTTATCCCTACCTATATGTACAGTACATAGCTTCCTCCTTGTACCCCTGTACCCCTGTACATCGACTCGGTACTGGTACTCCCTATATATAGCCATGTTATTTCTTGTTGTTATTCATTGTATTTATTCCTCGTGTCATTATTTCCATTATTTTTATCTTTACCTCTGCATTGCTGGAAAAGGACCTGTAACTAAGGATTTCACTGTTAGTCTACCCCTGTTGTTTACGAAGCGTGTGAAATACAATTTGACATTGCACCCTGCATCACACAAGCACACAAAGTGACATAATCTGCACCCAGCGAGCAGTTGTTGGGGGTTAACTGCCTTGATTACGGCAGAACGTCAGATTTTTTCAACCTTGCCAGCTCAGGGATTCAAACCAACGACCATTCAGTTATTGGCCCAATGCTCTTAACCACTAGGCTACCTATGTGTGAGCCATATTCTGCCAGTGCAATAGTGGTCGTGATCATAAACAGATTAATATACAGTCTAAGATTAACTAAAACAGCCTTATAGATATTGAGTTATGATAGGCAGGGTCCAACTGATTCTGCATTGCTTTTCAATGGAATGGAATTGGAATTGACCTTGATAATAGTAGTAGTAGTATACACTGAGTGTACAAAAAATTAGCAACACATGCTCTTTCCATGATATAGACTGTCCAGGTGAATCCAGGGGAAAGCTATGATCCCTTATTGATGTCACGTGTTAATCCACTTCAATCAATGTAGATGAAGTGGAGGAGACAGGATAGTAGATGCCAGGCGCACTGGTTTGAGTGTGTCAAGAACTGCAACGCTGTGTGTTTTTTTCACACTCAACAGTTTCCCATGTGTATCAAGAATGGTCCACGACCCAAAGGACATCCAGACAACTTGACACAACTGTGGGAAGAATTGGATCCAGACAACTTGACACAACTGTGGAATGCTGTTTACCTTGCTGATATACTGTGCGTTATTTAAGCAATAAGGCACGAGGGGGTGTCGTATATGGCCAATATTCCATGGCTAAGAGCTGTTCTTTCGCACAACGCAACACAGAGATGGATACAGCCCTTAGTTGTGGTATATTGGCCATATACAACAAACCCAGAGATGCCTTATTGCTATTATAAATTACGTTGGTAACCAGTTTATAATAGCAATAAGGCTCCTCAGGGGTTTGTGATATATGGCTAATATACCACGGCTAAGGGCTGTGTCCAGGCACTCCTCATTGTGTACATAAGAACAGCCCTTAGCCGTGGTATATTGGCCATATACCACACCTCCTCTGGCCTTATTGCTTTAATATAGCATAGTGGGCTTCGTAAGCCACGCCCCAGTGGGCGGGGCTATGTATGTTGCTCTTGCACTGGGACATATTTGATTTTTTATACAGCGATAGACCTCTCATTTACAAAGGGTCTGCGGTGGTTCTGTGTATTTATGGTAGTATTTAAGACAAGTGTAGGCTTTTGCAGTTTCTTTTGTATTTGGCGTTGCGTCGTGCATAAGAACAGCTTTAGCCCGTGGTATATTGACCATATACCACACCCACTCGTGCCTTATTGCTTAAATAACGTACGGTATATCAGCAAGGTAGAATTCAATGTCTATAGTTGATTCTTACATGTACTATTGAGATGATTTTGAAAGCAAAAGTCGAATTGAAAACATTATTGTCATTATGAACATCGAATTCAACAATAGCAAGCTGGCTGATGGGTTGGGTTATCTAAACGAGTAAATCTGCAAATCTGTTTGTTTGGTTACCAAGGCAACTAATGTAGCTATCTATTAAACGTGCTAGCTACTTCAGTAGATGTAGCTGTTAAACACATTTCTAGCAGAAAATGTGTTAAATTATAGCCATGGTATAGCCATGGTACTTTGCTAGCACGTCGTGGAACACACCTTCTACGTCGTTCATTATTTTCCATAGAACGCTTAGCGTTATCCCATCGTTGATTAACCCTTCCATAAAGTCTTTATCCAAGAGTTATTTTTTATCTCCAAGTTCTAGGTCCAAAAGGTTTCTTAATTTAACAGCTTCTACCCCCAAGCCATAAGACTCCTGAACATCTAATCAAATGGCTACCCAGACTATTTACATTGTCCCCACCCCCCATTTTTACACTGCTGCTACTCTGTGTTTATTATCTATGCATAGTCACTTTAACTCTACCTACATGTACATATTACCTCAATTACCTCGACTAACCGGTACCCCCATCACATTGGCTCTGTACAAGAACCCCCTGTAGTATATAGCCTCACTATTGTTATTTTACTGCTGCTCTTTATTTATTTGTTACTTTGATTTTCTATTTTTTACTTAACACTTGTTTTTCTTAAAACTGCATTGTTGGTTAAGGGCTTGTAAGTAAGCATCTACTACACCTGTTGTATTGGGCGCATGTCACAAATACGATTTGATTTATGTAAAAAGGAATCATGTCAAGGTTCTTACCACCACCTAGTGGTAAGAACTTTTAAAAAAAACGTTATTTGCACAGTTTTCATACACACAGAAAAATAAACAAACAGGCTTCCAAAGAGACAAATGAATAGTATATTATATGATTATAAATAATAACTTAAGTTTTAAAAAATCTGTCTCCTATGTTTGATGATGCAGTAGGCTATAGTAAAACAATGACTACAATTCCTATAGGTTTATCATTTGAACTCTTGCTATACAAAGTGTCATATAGACAAATACACAGTTTCAGTAAAAATTTATGCTTAAGCTTCTGTCTTAGAAGGCTATCCCTATTAGGTCAATATAGTATAACAAAGACTATTTTTCAAATAGGCCTATAATTGGAACAATATAACAGTTGCAATACAAAATGTCATAGACAAATACCTGCTTAAGCTATTGTCATACAAGTATACAATATATATATATATATTTTTAAATTATGTAACCTAGGACGCTCACCTACCTAGTTTTAATTTAATACCATCAATACTGTTGAATGTAAGTATTTACATTCTAATACTTAAAACTTAATTCACATTTCTGACAGCTTCAGCTCACTACTGTAATGTTGGGTTAGAGATCCTTAGAGAGCCTGCTTTTGTATTACGCTCAACACTAATTTCCCTATGAGGGCACCATTCCCTCTGTTTTTTCCAAAGCTGCTCGGAATCCTGGCTCCAACTTCCAGCCTCATTCATGTGACATCACACACACTCAGTGGCAGCTGTTGGTGTACTCCTGAGAGAGGAAACATGCAGTATTGCTTTTAATTCATTTCTTTTGAGTGAGATGTGCCAAATAAAACAACATAATTGTGGTATTCCGTGCACTGATTCAACTTCAATGTAAAGATTGTTGCCTGTTGAGGTCTGGACTGGGGGTGCCTCACCTGAGCACCTATAAGTGCCGCACTACTTGTCTGATAAGATAAAATAGTCCAACTACATAAAGTATACTTTCAATCTGGTTGGACGAGCTCTTTACTTTTTTGTAAATCTTTTGGCGCAAGCAAAGCAAGGCCATGGACAAGATGGAGATAATGAAAACAAGGACCACAAGGGGCACAATGATACTATAGAAAGACATGCAGACAGAAAGATAGCGAGTTAGCTAAATATTTTTGGAAAAACTTTATTGTAAGGTACACATACACTGAGTATACAAAACATTAAGGACACCTTCCTAATATTGATTGCCCCACCCCCCCCCAATCCGTCATGGCATGGACTCTACAAGGTGTTGAAAGTGTGCATTACTGGACAATCTTTAATAACCTCATTGTTAACCATAATAATGATATATTAATAGTTAATAAAGAGCTAGATGCATAAGAAACAGGCTCTATATGGGACTAATACGGGCATAGTACCTTAAAATGTGTTTCCTATTCTAATGTGTTCCCTATATCCCAGAAATGAGCTCATTGGACAAAAAGGGGCACACTTTCCCACAAATATGCCATACAGCCAAATTTCAAGTCACAATTTAACATGAACAATTAACAACTAAACTTGACAAGAGGCATGCAGTCTTACATTGCTATTAATATCATGGACTCCACAGACTCCACTGGAGAATGAGTTGAATCTGAGAAAAAAAAAGAGACGTATATTGGTCATGTTTTGATCAACACTATAATGGGTCAGATTTCAGACATCGCTTGAAGTCTCTCAGTTGTACATGTGGGCAACGAATGCAATTCGTGGGCACCCAACCAAAATTCTGCAAAATACAGAACGAGTCGAGACAAGAATGGAATGTGTACTTTACATGCTGTTTTCTAGTCATAGCATGTACAGTCTCAGATTACACACGTTGACATCCGGTCTCGTTTACTCAGTAACCATGGCAAATTCAGACAACTGAAAACAAAATAGAACTGTAAAGTCTTGTACAATATTAAACTGTAGATTACATTTCCATGTCCTCGTGGCTTTAGACAGGAAATACATTTCAAAATATATTATTTTCAAATACAATTGCATAATTACCCAATGCGATATTGACTGAATCAACTGTAAACACTTATTTCTGGAAATCACCCATTGAGGTAATGTTGTAGCCATCCTTGTAGCCACACACTGTGTCTGAGAAAGTTGAGCAGGAAATAACAGTCATCTTGCCATCCCCTGCCATGGGTCAAGCAGACATATAGAAACACTCAACAACAGATTGACCAGACTGCAAGCACATAAGAAAGTGAGGTACTAGTATGAACCAGCTCCTGAGTTGTAGCAAACAAAGAATGAATGGACTAATGAAATGTCAACTAATGTGCATTATCCAACTCTTCATTACTATGTCGGATATATCCATTTGAGATTTTCTTCAAGTCACATCTGCTGGGCATGCCAGTCAGAATACCAGTGAATTTTCTCCATCAAGTTAAACATGAGCGAAATAATAATCTTATTACAATATGTAATAGATTTTTGTTGTTGTTATGTGTTTTACCTGAACAGTCACTGCATAGAATACAGGTACGTCCTGTCCACCCCACATCCAGCTGGCTGCAGTTTCTGATGGCAAATCGCCCTAAATGAGAGGACATTTGATATCATCAGTAACCATAAACACTGAGAGGGACTGTGAAGAACATAGTTAGCTGATGATTGAAACATAAAACCATCATTAGTAGGCCAATAAAGCTTAGCAGCGATATATCTCAACCCCCCATACAATTTGTTTTACTATGAAAAGTTACATTAAACGTCCCTTGCGGACAGAGTGGACAGTGCTGTCCACTGCAGATAAGTGCATATGCCATGGCCAGCAGAGAGAGCAAGAGAATCTAGAAGGGGGAAGACAAAAAAAAAACAGTGGCTTCATTAAACAGGCAGCAGATAAGGTGTGTGCCTGGCTACAGGTCGCTATAGTATGTTACTGTTTGCTATCAGCAACATGCAGCATTGTAAAATATAGAGCGACATCTCTAGGCAATAATTAACATCTTTGGGACTAGGACCTAGGCATATGGCTCACAATCACCTGATAACCTACTGCATGTGCACTATCCGGTTTATAGTATAAAGTTAAACTGGTAATACTAATCCTGCCTGCTGTTCTAATCATTCATAGTTTATAGACCTATAATTACATGGCTTTTGATTGGTAAATGAATTGAATGTAATAAAACATGGAATGAACAAATTGAATACTAAAGTTCTTAAAATACAATGAAAGATAGGGCTAGGGAAATGTAACCAAACTTAGTTTCATAGACAGAGCTATAGATTCATGTATTGACATATTTCATAGCCTACATTGTTTACACACTTGTCAACAAAAACATAAAATGCAGCCATAGATCTTGGGTTATGATAGGATAAGGCACTTGCATAAAGCTCATAAGGCAAAACAAATATTTTTTCAACCTATCTATGACCATTGACCAGCAGGACTGGCTTTATTTTGGTTTATTCTGTGCAGCAGAATGTAGACTATGGTTTGTTCTGAGCAGCAGAACGTAGACTATGGTTTGTTCTGAGCAGCAGAATGTAGACGATAATACATTCGATTAAATAATTCTGTGTATTTTGGTTGCACTTACATTTCTGAAGTTAGACATTATTCCGTTGTCATTGAAGGCGATCGGCACTATTTGCACCTAAGTGGTCGGGGTGCAATATTGCAGACAACCTGTAATGTCCAAATGCCTTTCTCTCTGTCTGTAGTCAAAGCGAAGAAGTTAATTGTTTACTCCATGTGTAACTCTGTGTTGTCTGTTCACACTGCTATGCTTTATCTTGGCCAGGTCGCAGTTGCAAATGAGAACTTGTTATCAACTAGCCTACCTGGTTAAATAAAGGTGAAATAAAAATAAATAATAAATAAAATAAAAAAAGTCTGATATGCTCAGACTTGAGGCACATAAATTATATCAGAGCGCAGACTTGATATACAGTTGTAGCCAAAAGTTTTGAAAATGACACAAATATTAATTTTCACAAAGTCTGCTGCCTCAGTTTGTATGATGGCAATTTGCATATACTCCAGAATGTTATGAATTGATCAGATGAATTGCAATTAATTGCAAAGTCCCTCTTTGCCATGCAAATGAACTGAATCCCCCCAAAACATTTCCACTGCATTTCAACCCTGCCACAAAAGGACTAGCTGACATCATGTCAGTGATTCTCTCGTTAAAACAGGTGTGAGTGTTGACGAGGACAAGGCTGGAGATCACTCTGTCATGCTGATTGAGTTCGAATAACAGACTGGAAGCTTTAAAAGGAGGGTGGTGCTTGGAATCATTGTTCTTCCTCTGTCAAACATGGTAACCTGCAAGGAAACACGTGCCGTCATCATTGCTTTGCGCAAAAAGGGCTTCACATGCAAGGATATTGCTGCCAGTAAGATTGCACCTAAATCAACCATTTATCGGATCATCAAGAACTTCAAGGAGAGCGGTTCTGTTATTGTGAAGAAGGCTTCAGGGCGCCTAAAGTTGATTCAGCTGCAGGATCGGGGCACCACCAGTACAGAGCTTGCTCAGGAATGGCAGCAGGCAGGTGTGAGTGCATCTGCACGCACAGTGAGGCGAAGACTTTTGGAGAGTGGCCTGGTGTCAAGAAGGGCAGCAAAGAAGCCACTTATCTCCAGGAAAAACATCAGGGACAGAGTGATATTCTGCAAAAGGTACAGGGATTGGACTGCTGAGGACTGGTGTAATGTCATTTTCTCTGATGAATCCCCTTTCCGATTGTTTGGGGCATCCAGAAAAAAAGCTTGTTCGGAGAAGAGAAGGTGAGCACTACCATCAGTCCTGTGTCATGCCAACAGTAAAGCATCCTGAGACCATTTATGTGTGGGGTTGCTTCTCAGCCAAGGGAGTGGGCTCACTCACAATTTTGCCTAAGAACACAGCCATGAATAAAGAATAGTACCAACACATCCTCAGAGAGCAACTTCTCCCAACCATCCAGGAACAGTTTGGTGACGAACAATGCCTTTTCCAGCATGGAGTACCTTGCCATAAGGCAAAAGTGATAACTAAGTGGCACGGGGAACAAAACATCAATATATTGGGTCCATGGCCAGGAAACTCCCCAGACCTTAATCCCATTGAGAACTTGTGGTCATTCCTCAAGAGGCGGTTGGACAAACAAAACCTACAAATTCTCACAAACTCCAAGCATTGATTATGCAAGAATGGGCTGCCATCAGTCAGGATGTGGTCCAGAAGTTAATTGACAGCAAGCCAGGGTGGATTGCAGAGATCTTAAAAAAGAAGGGTCAACACTGCAAATATTGACTCTTTGCATCAACTTCATGTAATTGTCAATAAAAGCCTTTGACACTTATGAAATGCTTGTAATTATACTTCAGTATTCCATAGTAACATCTGACAAAAATATCTAAAGACACTGAAGCAGCAAACTTTGGAAATTAATATTTGTGTCATTCAACTTTTGGCCACGACTGTACTGTAGGTCTACCCAACCCCAGAGGTTTCCCTCAGAAGCCAACTTCAGGGAGAAAAAAAACAGAATGGTTTTGATCATGGACATGTGCATGTAATTATAATTGTGCCAGAGTAGGCTGGTTGGAGGAGCTACAGGCAGACAGGCTCATTGTAATGGTTGGAATTAAGTTAATAGAACGGAGTCAAACATGTTGTTTCCATGTGTTTGATGTGTTTGGTACCATTCCATTGATTCCATTCCAGCCATTACAATGAGCATGTCCTCCTATAGCTCCTCCCACCAGTCTCCTCTGCACTATGCTTATTTAAACAATAAGGCACGAGGGGGTGTGGTATATGGCTAAGGGCTGTTCTTAAACACAACAGATCTCCATGGATACAGCCATTAGCCGTGGTATATTGGCCATACACCACAAACCCCGAGGTGCCTTATTGCTATTATAAACTGGTTACCTGTCACGGTCTTCCTCCTCTTCATCTGAAGAGGAGAGGCAAGAAGGATCAGAGGACCAAAATGCGGCGTGGTATGTGTTCATAGTGAAGTTTAATAAAGAGAACACTGCAACACTATACAAAAGAGTAACAAAAACAATAAACCAAATATGACCGTGAAGCTACAAAATGAGACCTGTGCTGACACAAGCCACTAACAAACAGTGCAACCCAGGCTACCTAAGTATGATTCTCAATCAGAGACAACTAATGACACCTGCCTCTGATTGAGAACCATACTAGGCCGAAACATAGAAATGCCCCAAAACATAGAAAAACCAACATAGACTGCCCACCCAACTCACGCCCTGACCATACTAAATCAATACAAAACAAAGGAAATAAAGGTCAGAACGTGACATTACCAAAGTAATTAGAGCAATGTTTTGTCATACCCATGGTATACGGTCTTGTATACCACGGCTGTCAGCCAATCAGCATTCAGGGCTGGAACCACATAGTTTATAAATACCTTTTTAATGGCATTTTGAAGAGGAGCGTGAACTCTGGAACCCCAAATAACTTCTGGTGCGTTTGTAAACAACAGCTAGCTAGCTAGTTTAGTATAGTTGTATTCTAAATTACCATAGTATTCGCGGGTGGGAGGTCCTACGTCCGGGGACAATTTTATTTTTTGAGAACTAAAGTTTATAGATTTCCCAAAGAATTTATACAAAATACACACACATACACATCATATTAAATAACACAATTTAGACAAACTAAGAAGAAAAAACACGATGCAGCCCAGGCGTCCACTCTGGTTGCGGAGAATTATTCTTAGCAACAATGGCAATGTATTAGGTGAGATCAGTCATGGGACAAAAGTACAACACTCATCACCAATGATTGCACAAGTGTCCCCTTGACCTGCCAAAAGATCGTCAAGAGCCTCTCTGTTTTGCAGAGCCAATTTACACAATTCTTTTAGCATTGCCAATTTTCTCTATGTCTCTAGAGCTCTCCCGAATTTGGTCTATGGCACATGCATATTGACTTTCACATGGAAGAGAGAGAACAGGTGTTATAACAGTTTCACACCAACCTTGATAAGAATGAGATTGTGGCAAGGTTAGCCCAAGCTACAATCTAGTGGCTCTCCTCAAAATGTAGGGGCATAGCTCTGTCTCTAGAAGCCTCGCCTTCCCAAATCTTTTATTAGAACTATTGATGATAAATTATCCAACCCACATTTTAATGACAGTCCTTAGTGCTTCATATTGGTTCTATCACTTTAATTTAAAACCCTCAATTTAGCACACACCGATACTGGCAGATGTACATTTACATTGACATACAGTATATTCTTCTTATATTTCTAGCATTATTCTAAACTATTCTCATCACTTGTAGTAATGACAGACTGGTGTCTCAATACATTCTTAGTCTAAATTACTATACATTTTACAGTGTGCAGACCTCCACAATCAAGCTGATACCTCAAAAAAACAATTTTGGATAAGCCTAAATCAATTTCGGGCACGGTTGACCACCCCCTCCCTCATTATACCATGTGCATTTTCAACGATTATCTTGTCGTTACTTGCTAAACACCATATGTATCTTGCTATACATATAAATAACACCCCATATTCAAAAACACCTCGTGTTATTTGTAGTGGCTGCTTGGTAATATTTAGTTATTCACGTCCACATCGCAGCGCAGTCCACATATCATTTTCTCAAGGAAACCTCGGTAAACTTTAGTAGGTGAAGGTTGTCACATTGTCTGACACTAGAGAGTCAGGCAGACCGCGGGTTGCAAACACCTGGCGCAGCTCCTTGATGGTTGTTGTCACTGTGATGTTGCTCATAATCCAGGCTGCATCACATCCGGACGTGATTGGGAGTCCCATAGGGCGGCGCACAATTGTCCCAGCGTCGTCCGGGTTTGGCCGAGGTAGGCCATCATTGTAAATAAGAATTTGTTCTTAACTGACTTGCCTAGTTAAATGAAGCTAAAATAATAAAAAAATTATGTGAGCCTCCAGCCACTTGGAGTGCACGTCCACCATGACAAGGAACATGGGAACCATAAAAGGGTCAAGCCACTCCTACGGATGCAGTGGCGCGGGCAGAGCCATCTTCTGGTTGATTTGACATTCAGAACAGGTTTTTACTTTGTTTTCTAAGTCTTGATCCATTAGCCCTTCAGATATAAGATCTGGCTCAACTTTTTATCTGGGATGCACCCGGGTGAGCCTCATGAACCTCGTCCATGACTTGTGAACGGCCAGGGGGCAGGACGACCACTCTGGATCCCCAGAGTATGCAGCCATCTTGAACACTCAGATCAGTTTTGCGCTTTGCATACGGCCTCAGTCCATCATCCTCTATGACAGGAGGCCAACCCTGCATAAGGAATCTTTTTACTTGGGACAGTATTTAACCTGTTTGACATCGACAGGTGAGTTTGACAATCTCTCCATTAGGAAACTTGTCTCAGGAGGCACCACAGTTAGTTTTTTTTATCATTCAAAAGCGTATGCCACAACTGGGTAGATTCCTTTGTCAGCATTATTGCAGTGTTTCTGTAACAAAGAATGTTTAGAGATAGGCCTGTAAATCATGGTTTCAGGGCAGCAATATACTGGAAATTCACTGCAAGTTGGGTATCAATTTGAAATGGAAAAACATACAACAAAGAGTTATAGTATCTAGATATAACAGACTGTTTTCCTCTCAGGTCTCAAGTCAATGACAGTGGTGGTCCAATAGAGAGAAACACTGTAGCACCAGCATACCGTGTCAATCACGAGAAGCGTTGATATCCCATATTCCTTATATTCCTGTACATCCCCAATAGTTGCTTAGAATCTCTGGCTTCTATCTCAACTGTTTTTCAGCATCCATGGGATGGCAGACACTCAATGAATCATGCGGTGTAATCCTGAACTTTGAAAAAATGTAATCAATTCACCTGTGCAAGTATCAAAGCTCTTCAGCCACTATTACTCTTTCTTTTTTTCCTTCTTATTTTAATCCGACTACATCCATATTTTTGCATATTTGATTGGATAGGATAGAGAGGTAGGAAAGTTAAAAGGAGAGTACTGATTACCTACATTTACTATTTTTTGCCACCAAATGATTACAATCCCAAAGAGAATGGAGATGAGACAAGGAGTGACAACTAGGAGCACAATGAGACTAAAAGAGGGAGAAAAAGAGAGAGACAGACAGACCAAATGTTAGTCCATATAGCATGGTGTAATATGCATCTTTCCCCCCAAAAGCGGCCTAACAAGTGCCTGCCCTTCACTGATTAAATAAGAACATAATCCCTATCTCTAAAATGATTAAACTCAAAACAGCTGAGACATACACAGAACTTTGCATTGTTGTTTGTTCAACTCAGTAGTTTTTCTAATAGTACATCATTAGTTCTCAAATTAACTGACATTTAATTGTTTTTCTACTGTAAAATGGGATGTATTTGGATGAATTGGGACTGAAAAACAACACCTTTCAAAGAAATATGTGAAAACATGACCTGCAATAAGCTACGCATAGGAACAGCTGTCAGGTATTTTAAGCAGATCTACTGGAGCAGTAGAGCAACAATCTCCCTCCTTTGCCAATCCTGCGTCATACTGGGCAAGTCAGAGTGGGTGTGAAATGTACATTAAATATTGTGTGGATGAAGGGCGGGTGAATAAAGAGAAAAAAATGCATTAAAAATCCATAAATGTATAATTCTTGTGCAATTTATATAGGCTACATTGAGTTTTTTCTTTCATTATTTTAGGCTACCTGGCAGTAGTGTATAAGCCTAAACTTTAGGGCCCAAATGTACAGCGGCAAATAGCCTACAGACCACTCGCAAAATGCGTTTGGGAACGGGCAGAAAAAGTCCACGGAGGCAAACAGGACAATGTCGGAGTTGAACGGCTCGTGTACTCTATTGGCGACACCGCGCGGTGAAACACCGAATCATGCAAAAAAAAAAAAAAAAAAAAAAATGAATACATTTTAGATGAATGTGTTAGTTAATGTAGATATAAACGATTATGTTTTTTTTGTCATACAGTTAATTTACGAAAATCGCTATTTAGGCAGCTAACTGACTACCTAACATTAGCCAGCTAATTAGCTGTATGGGCGTTGTTGACATGAGTAAATTATGACATTGTAATTCGTGTAGTTATTGTTTTAGGGACTCCAGAGAAAACCAGCAGACCAGGCTGTCGTCTTGTGAAACAGGCTGTGGATGTAAATAATCTAGCTAGCTAAAGCGTTTACTGCCTTTCTGATATTTGCCATGCAATACAGCTGAAGTAACGTAGCAAGCGGTAGCTAACTATTTTCTTGCTTATTGTGTAGTGGAGCATAAACATACCTGCATGCCCTATGGATATGTAGCTGGCCATGTAGCCGATCTGTGTATGTACCCTATAAAGTTTGGTAAAAATATTAGTTCAGAACAGGGGTTTCCATTTCTTCCACCAGTTAATCATTAATCCCCAAGAAATTTCAGAAAATGACTGTTACACACGACTCTTACATGTCAATATGCACGTCGTATATACATGTAGTTATTACCAAGCATGAGTTCCCCACATTGTAGCTTGTTCACTTATCACATATATAGGTTCAAGTATAAATGTCAGTCATATCCAATACCAGGAGTATCAAACTCCAGGATTTGAATGATGCTGTGTCTACATATATGTATTACAATTATACACTTCAACAGTGTTTACCAATCTTGCTCCTGGGACATCAATGGCTACACATTGTAACTATGCAATAGACTAGAACACATTATTTAACTAGTTAAAGGATGATTTGTAATTCATATATACAGAAACAGAATTTTAAAAACAGTACATTGTACTCCCTATGCATCAACTAAATACTCTAAAACAGGTTAATCTCAATATCTAATTTCCTTCATCTGCGCTGATCTGAGGACACGGGATAGGTGTAGTATTTCATCAAATGAGAGACTTAATTTCAACCAGTAGATAATGTGAACCAATTCCAGCAGAGAATGTGAAACGCTTTATCGAAAGAAGTTAATTATCCAAGTGTTATGAATACAAAAAACATGCATTATAAATATTATAATTGTATAATTATTTTTATTTCACCTTTATTTAACCAGGTAGGCCAGTTGAGAACAAGTTCTCATTTACAACTGTGACCTGGCCAAGGTAAAGCAAAGCAGTGTGACATAAACAACAACAGAGTTACACATGAACAAACGGACAGTCAATAACACAATAGAAAAATCTATGTACAGTGTGTGCAAATCTAGAAGAGTAGGGAGGTGAAATAATTACAATTTAGCATTAATACTGGAGTGATAGATGTGCAGATGAGGATGTGCAAGTAGAGATACTGGGGCGCAAAAGAGCAAGAGGGTAAGTAATAATATGGGGGTGAGGGGGGGGGTGGGGGGTGGGGGTGAGGTAGTTGGGTGTGCTATTTACAGATTGGCTGTGTACAGGTACAGTGATAGGTAAGCTGCTCTTACAGCTGATGCTTAAAGTTAGAAAAGGAGATTTAAACCTCCAGCTTCAGTGATTTTTGCAATTCGTTCCAGTCATTGGCAGCAGAGAACTGGAAGGAAAGGTGGGCAAAGGAAGTGTTGGCTTTGGGGATGACCAGTGCAATATACTTGCTGGAGCGCGTGCTACGGGTGGGTGTTGCTATGGTGACCTGTGAGCTGAGATAAGGCAGGGCTTTACCTAGCAAAGACTTATAGATGACCTGGAGCCAGTGGGTTTTGCGACGGATATGTAGTGAGGGCCAGCCAACGAGAGCCCACAGGTCACAGTGGTGGGTCGTATATGGGGCTTTGGTGACAAAATGGATGGCACTGTGATAGACGACATCCAGTTTGCTGAGTAGAGTGTTGGGGGCTATTTTGTAAATGACATCGCCGAAGTCAAGGATCGGTAGGATAGTCAGTTTTACGAGAGTATGTTTGGCAGCATGAGTGAAGGAGGCTTTGTTGTGAAATAGGAAGCCGATTCTAGATTTAATTTTGGATTGGAGATCCTTAATGTGAGTCTGGGTATATTATAAGTACAATTTCAATCTGTACTTCAATGCACATCTGGTGTGCATTGTAGAAACAGGAAGAAAGAGGAGGTGGGGCGAGAGGTGTGAGAAAGAGTGTAAAAGACAGAAAGGGAAATATGTAAGAACAGCATATGATTAATGAATTACAGTGCCACTAAACTTCATATTCTCTCAGGTCATCACAATAACATAATATCTCGAGCAGTGTCTCCTAACCAGCATTGGGCCCCCAGTTGGTCCGTATGTTATCTTAATTGTAGGTAAGGTGGTGATGATGGGACTGGGGGTTGGCATCCTCTCTTACATAAATAAAATCAAATTTATTTATATAGCCCTTCGTACATCAGCTGATATCTCAAAGTGCTGTACAGAAACACAGCCTAAAACCCCAAACAGCAAGCAATACAGGTGTTGAAGCACGTTGGCTAGGAAAAACTCCCTAGAAAGGCCGGAACCTAGGAAGAAACCTAGAGAGGAACCAGGCTATGAGGGGTGGCCAGTCCTCTTCTGGCTGTGCCGGGTGGAGATTATAACAGAACATGGCCAAGATGTTAAAATGTTCATAAATGACCAGCATGGTCAAATAATAGGTCTGGGACAGGTAGCACGTCTGTTGAACAGGTCAGGATTCCATAGCCGCAGGCAGAACAGTTGAAACTGGAGCAGCAGCACGGCCAGGTGGACTGGGGACAGCAAGGAGTCATCATGCCAGGTAGTCCTGAGGCATGGTCCTCCGCGAGAGAGAAAGAAAGAGAGAATTGGAGAGAGCATACTTAAATTCACACAGGACACCAGATAAGACAGGAGAAGTACTCCAGATATAACAAACTGACTCTAGCCCCTCAACACATAAACTACTGCAGCATAAATATTGGAGGCTGAGACAGGAGAGGTCAGGAGACACTGTGGCCCCATCCGATGATACCCCCGGGCAGGGCCAAACAGGAAGGATATAACCCCACCCACTTTGCCAAATCACAGCCCCCACACCACTAGAGGGATATCTTCAACCACCAACTTACCATCCTGAGACAAGGCTGAGTATAGCCCACAAAGATCTCCGCCACGGCACAACCCAAGGGGGGGCGCCAACCCAGACAGGAAGATCACATCAGTGACTCAGCCCACTCAAGTGACGTACCCCTCCTAGGGACGGCATGAAAGAGCACCAGTAAGCCAGTGACTCAGCCCCTGTAATAGGGTTAGAGGCAGAGAATCCCAGTGGAAAGAGGGGAACCGGCCAGGCAGAGACAGCAAGGGCGGTTCGTTGCTCCAGAGCCTTTCCGTTCACCTTCACACTCCTGGGCCAGACTACACTCAATCATATGACCCACTGAAGAGATGAGTCTTCAGTAAAGACTTAAAGGTTGAGACCGAGTTTGCGTCTCTCACATGGGTAGGCAGACCATTCCATAAAAATGGAGCTCTATAGGAGAAAGCCCTGCCTCCAGCTGTTTGCTTAAAAATTCTAGGGACAATTAGGAGGCCTGCATCTTGTGACCGTAGCGTACGTGTAGGTATGTACGGCAGGATCAAATCAGAGGGATAGGTAGGAGCAAGCCCATGTAATGCTTTGTAGTTTAGCAGTAAAACCTTGAAATCAGCCCTTGCCTTGACAGGAAGCCAGTGTAGGGAGGCTAGCACTGGAGTAATATAATTTTTTAAAAATTGGTTCTAGTCAGGATTCTAGCAGCCGTATTTAGCACTAACTGAAGTTTATTTAGTGCTTTATCCGGGTAGCCGGAAAGTAGAGCATTGCAGTAGTCTAACCTAGAAGTAACATTTTTGGACAAAAAGTTTCTGATTTTTGCAATGTTACGTAGATGGAAAAAAGCTGTCCTTGAAACAGTCTTGATATGTTCGTCAAAAGAGAGATCAGGGTCCAGAGTAACGCCGAGGTCCTTCACAGTTTTATTTGAGACGACTGTACAACCATTAATATTAATTGTCAGATTCAACAGAAGATCTCTTTGTTTCTTGGGACCTAGAACAAGCATCTCTGTTTTGTCCGAGTTTAAAAGTAGAAAGTTTGCAGCCATCCACTTCCTTATGTCTGAAACACAGGCTTCTAGCGAGGGCAATTTTGGGGCTTCACCATGTTTCATTGAAATGTACAGCTGCGTGTCATCCGCATAGCAGTGAAAGTTAACATTATGTTTTCGAATGACATCCCCAAGAGGTAAAATATATAGTAAAAACAATAGTGGTCCTAAAACAGAACCTTGAGGAACACCAAAATGTACAGTTGATTTCGGTGAATACATAACTACATGCCTTCAGACAAGAGACAGATGGAGAGAGAGATAACATGCTTGTGTTTGTTTTATAACACTCTCAGTCCTCATAATCATCAGGAGGTGAAATGCAAAACTGACCTTGGATAAGTAACTCTGGGACAACTACATCTGTATCTGTATTTCAATGTAAAGTATCTCTTTAATAATACTTCCTGTTGACACGACCAAGTGACCTCTCACCTCTGATCATGCTGTACAGAAATAGAAGTAGAAATCAAAGGGAGAGAAACTGGGAATTGAATAGCTGCAGTTGACATAGCTAAGTAAATGGAATAATTATATTACTGCAATGTGGATGGCTCTTAAAGGAGCCTTTGGTTTTGCATAGTGTAGTCTATAGTGTTGCAAGGGAACAGCACCCTCTTCGAAGAAGAAGGAGGTGAAGATCTCCCGCACACAGATTTCCTCCAGTGCTGCATTGTTGGCCCCCATCCTGGCAACATCCTGCAGAGCAGCAGACCTCTCCTTTGGCACACGGTGGCGAGATGCCAATCCCCTCCTGGTCCTCATGTCCATCCTCATGAAGTTATGCAGGACAGAGGTAGCCTTCACACACGCCTGAATTCCCCCATGAGGCAGTCCCAGATGGCCCTGGTCACCCGACCGTGCAGTGCACTACACAGTAACTGTAGACAATTGTTTTGAAGGAATCTCCAGTTGCAAGGTATCTGTAGGAATATGGACGATAATGTAATTATTAGACTTTACATCACCAGGTCATTGTTGACTACTAAAGTATAATATCTCTTAAAACAAATCATGATAACATTGGATAGATGGATGCATGTCCACACATGTGCATGAGTAGTATGTGATCATATCAAGGATAGCATCACAAATGAATACATAATACCACTTGAAGCTTGATGATGAGTTGATCAATGAATCAGCTGTCTAGTGTTAAGGCAAAAACAAAATGCTCACACATTTGAGTCCCCAGGACCAGGACTGTTTAAACAAATGTGGTTTCTACTGACAATTAAAATGTACAAACAATGGCATAAGGGAACGATGAGCGGAAAAGAGGCAATCCGTAATTTCGATTAAAATATTAATGAGCGAGCTAGGACGGACGTTGTCAATATAACTATTTGTTCAGCCCTTTTGAAATGTACAGCGACAGAATTCAGAACATGGGCCGTTCTTACAGTATTCTCCCTGTACACCAAGTCAGAACCGTAGGATAAGTAATGGGGGCATATAAGCAGACAATGAAAGCTCTTACAATATTTGATGATTACATTTCTCTGAAACAGGCTATATGTGCACCACCAAGTCAGGACAGTAGGTGAAATTAAGATGGGAAAAGGGACCAAGTTATTAGCATGAGGCACATGGGCTACTAACAGCTTACTACACAACATACACTTATACAAATCAGTATCCATATTTCCCTGACACTTCTAATGTAACTCTATGGCAGCCCCATGAGTGACAGAACACTTAACCTTTATTTAACTAGGCAAGTCAGTTAAGAACAAATTCTTATTTACAATGACGGCCTACCAAAAGGCAAAAGGCCTCCTGTGGGGGCGGGGGCTGGGATTAAAATAAAACACATTAAATAAAAATATAGGACAAAACACACATCACAACAAGAGAAGAGAGACCTTAGACAACAACATAGCATGGCTGCAACACATGACAACACAGCATGGTAGCAACACAACATAACAACAACATAGTATCAGCACAACATGGTAGCAGCACAACATTTTCTGCTGGCTTGCTCCACCACCACAGAAAGCACTGAGCTAGGCTGAAACACCTACATTTTGGAGCTGCCTTACTCAAGAAACAAAAAAGAGACCATGTTTGTATGCGCCTTTATTAACTCAATTATATTTATATTTATTAACGCGTATTAATGCCAAAATAACATACAAAACAGGCAAGCCCCCCCAAAAAATATATGTATTTTTTGCTAAAAATGTGGGGTTCAAAGCAGGTGGGGCTCTGCCCCATCTGCCCTGAATGACGGGTCGCCACTGATGTGATGATTGTGAGGCGCAATGGGGACTATATTTGGGGACTTCAAATAGACCTATCTGATTTATTTATTTCAGCATCTTGAGAGAATGCGAATGCAGAGTTAGATAGAACCACAACCACATAAAATAGGCTACGCATCCAAGCCGAACTGAAATCTTATCAGATACATGTTGGGTTGTTTTCACAGCTTTTGATTTTCTTTCAACCTGGTCAAACTGATGTCATTTGGAAATTTTGGACAGAAATTCTTTCCAGTTTTTTTTCTTGCACTTTATCCTGGTCCTTAAACGTTTTTGCTCCAAGCAGAGATGACTTTACCGATGTCAACTAGATTGAAGCAGTCATTCTATCGATTTAGTATTTTAGGTCAACATATAATGACAAAAGAGAAGTAGCATGTATCTAATTGTAGACAGGTTGACTAACAAATAGCCCACCAAAATCAGGCAAGAAAACAATTTGTGCACCCTCTGTCAAAAAATCGTTCCGCTGTCTTTGAGTGTAAAAACTACAGCTAATTTTCTATATTAGCGGGTTAGGGTTGGGTGGGGGCCTCAGATTTTCATTTTATCACATGTAGTCGGCGGATGGGTTTGGGTTATTAGAAATGGGCGGGTGAACAAATAGCTGAATTGCACACCACTAATTTTGTATCTCCAGTCATGGGACAAGCCCCTTGAAACTAAACAAACTACACTGAACAAAAATATGAACACAACATGTGAACTGTTGGTCCCATGTTTCATCAGCTGAAATAAAAGATACCAGAAATGTTCCATATGCACAAAAAGCTTATTTCTCTAAAATGTTGTGCACAAATTTGTTTACATACCTATTAGTGAGTATTTTGCCGTTGCCAAGATAAAACATCCATCTGAAAGGTGTGGGATATCAAGAAGCTGATTAAACAGCATGATCATTAAACAGGTGCACCTTGTGCTGGGGACAATAAAGGCCACTAAAATGTGCAGTTTTATCACAACACAATGCCACAGATGTTTCAAGTTTTGAGGAAGTGTGCAATTGGCATGCTGACTGCAGGAATGTCCACCAGAGCTGTTGCCAGATAATTTAATGCTAATTTCTCTACCATAAGCCACCTCCAACGTCGCTTTAGATAATTTGGCAGTACGTCCTACCGGACTCACAACCGCAGACCACTTTTAACCACGCCAATCCAGGACCTCCACATCTGGCTTCTTCACCTGCGGGATCGTCTGAGACCAGCCACCCGGACAGCTGATGCACAAACTGTCAGGAACCAACCAGGGAAACTCATCTGTGTGCTCCTCGTCCTTACCAGGGTCTTGATCTGACTGCAGTTCGGCGTAGTAACCGATTTCAGTGGGCAAATGCTCATCTTCAATGGCCACTGGCATGCTGCAGAAGTGTGCTTTTCACGGATGAATCCCGGTTTCAACTGTACCGGGCAGAAGGCAGACAGCCTTTATGGCGTCATGTGGGCGAGCGGTTTGCTGATGTCAATGTTGTGAACAGAGTGCCCCATGGTGGCGGTGGGGTTATGGTATGGGCAGACATAAGCTACGGACAATGACGACAATTGCATTTTATCGATGGCAATTTGAATGCACAGCGATACCGTGACGAGATCTTCAGGCCCATTCCCTTTCATCCGCTACCATCACCTCATGTTTCAGCATGATAATACACAGCCCCATGTCGCAAGGATCTGTGAACATTTCCTGGAAGCTGAAAATTTCCCATTTCTTCCATGGCCTGCATACTCACCAGACATGTCACCCATTGAGCATATTTGGGATGATCTGGGTCGACATGTACGACAGCGTGTTCCAGTTCCCGCCAATATCCAGCAACTTTGCATAGCCATTGAAGAGGAGTGTGACAACATTACACAGGCCTCAGTCAACAGCCTGATCAACTCTATGCAAAAGAGATGTGTTGCGTTGCGTGATGCAAATGGTGGCCACACCAGCTACAGACTGGTTTTCTGATCCACACCCCTACCTTTTTATTAAGGTATCTGTGACCAACAGATGTATATCTGTATTCCCAGTCATGTGAAATGCGTAAATTAGGGCCTAATGAATTTATTTAAATTGACTGATTTCCTTATATGAAATGTAACTTAGTAAAATCTTAGAAATTGTTGCATGTTGTGTTTATATTTTTATTCAGTGTAGAATAGAATAGTACATATAATTACTACATGATAATTTATTGGATTTTAAAGAACAACCCTTGGGTTTGATACTTAAATTAGCCTTTTGAATTTCTAAAATATATTTGAAATGTTTGTTTTATTAAATCATCCCCAGGTACATCACATTTTTCTGGCAATCACCAATTGAGGTCACGTTGTTATGAAACAGTGCTTCAGTTAGAATAAATGCACTTAAAGATGGACAACCTGAGATCAATGTTTTGACAATGCCCATAAAAAGTGAGCCCCAAAAATATTGGGACAGTGACACATTTGTTGTTTTGGCTCTGTACTCCAGCATGATACAATGACTATGAGGTGAAAGTGCAGTCTGTCACCTTCAATTTCAGGGTATTTTCATCCATATTGGGTGAACCGTTTAGAAATTACACCACTGTTTGTACATAGTCCCCCAATTTTAGGAGACCAAAAGTATTGGAACAAATTCACTTATATGTGTATTAAAGTAGTCAAAAGTTTTGTATTTGGTCCCATATTCCTTGCATGCAATGATTACATCAAGCTTGTGACTCTACCAACTGGTTGGATGCATTTGCTGTTTGTTTTGGTTCTGTTTCAGATTATTTTGTGCCCAACATAAATTAATGGTAAATAATGTATTGTGTTTTTGGGGGGAATGATATTTTTGCATCTGTAACTTTCTCAATGACCAACAGGTTGGGATAAGAGCACCTAGTTATCAGAAGAGAAGAGAAGAGATCCTAAAATACATGTAAACGTTTCAAAAACCCAATGCTTCTTTAATTTATACGGCTCTAATGAGGTTTGATATTCTGTGCAGCTGTGGAGACACCTCATAGATTCCTGAATTATGTTTGCAGACACAATATGTTGCAGTGTAAGAACTAGGTAGTTTGCAACAATGCTCCCATCAGCAGCAAAGTTTAAATACAGATGTACAGCTAGCTGTATGACTGTGTGTGTTTGCATTACTGTTCAGTCAACCCTGCCCACTGGATCCTATCTATGTGGAAGACAAGTGGCAAAGAGCACACTCACCTGTGATCCACCACAATGGAAATGCACACAGCTATCTGATTCTGGATACGTGATAGATTTTATGTCTACGCTCAAAGGCATTAGTTCAGCCAAATGAGAGGAAGTAGACAATTAAGGTTGGTGTCCGCACCACATGGAAATTGAATTAGCATAATACAAAAATCCCCTCCTCGCCATAGGACTCTCATCTGAAAATTAAATAAATTGTCTTAGGAACAGTGGAGAACTGCCCCCTAATCTAACCATAACTCCTATTCTGACCCTAACCTAACTCATATTCTAATCCTAACCACTATTCTGACCCTAACTTTTATTCTAATCCTAACCCTAGCCCCTATTTTAACTCTGACCTCTAACGCTAATTCTAACCCTGCTAACTGGGGGTTAGCTAGCTATGCTAGCAGACATTAGCTTATACTAACTAACATTTATTTCACCTCAGACTTTCTGCTGGTGAGGTTTATAGTTTGCTAACTGGGCTAGCCAGTACCTGAATTACAGATAGAAACAAATGATCAACCATAAAGGAGTGAGATGCCCCCGTGAAAATCTTGCCCCAACATACTAACCTAACATATTACTACTTTACCCAAAAACAATCTAAATGTTTCTCTCTAGACAAGTGGATGATTTGTCTTAAGGCTTCCCTGCATGTATATTAAAAATAAAAGAATGGATGTAACTTCATTGGATTATATAATTATGACACCATCTTGTGGGTGGGGGTGGGGGGGCGTCTCACCCCATATTACTCTAATTTGTTTGTTCAACTTCAACATGGTGGGATAATTTTGTGTAGGTAAAATTAATTATCTGGGAAATGGCGTTGGAAATGCCTTTATGCTCAAATATTGATATAATAACCATATCGAAGCAAATTTGGAGTCATGCGATGAGATGGTGTGTGGTCCTCCCACTATGACTCGGGAAACTATGCAGTTATTAAGCTACAGATTGAATAAGTTATGATGAAGAACTTCACAGGGTGGTGAAAGTGCACGGTGATGAGCTTAATGTTGCTTTCCAATAAATATTGAGGGTCTTATTCTGATGATCGATGCTTCGCTTCTGTTTGACAGTGCGTATCATGCACTGATTTTTAACTGCAATAAGTCCATTTGATGGAAACATAGGCCTACCACTGGTGGGAAAATGTGACTATTTTATTTAATGTGGATTCAAGAATATTCACATGATGTCCATCGCCAAATGGATGGAAACCTAGCTACTGACAAATAGGGTTAGGCCTACACAGGCTTACACAGACTTATTGGAGATTGAAGTTGTCTAATGTTTTTCTAAATAACTAGACCTGGAGGAGTTAGTTTGGTGAACTATATACTGTATGATGAATAACATTGCCTGAGACCTGAAAACTTACGTTAGCTCCATGATCTGATCTGATGCGTAGGCTGATGCGTAGGCTTTAGCTCTGTGGGCTGCCAACTTGTAGCTCACTCTTGCACAGTGCACCTACAAACTGGAGTTGGGAGGAGTGGGGAAAGTTGAGCCAAAGGGGTAAATTGAGCGACCCTTTTTTATAGGAAACCATAGCCTACACAAAAGGTATCATTTGACCAAATATTTAGGAAGAGGTAATAATTTCATGGAGTCTGTGAAGGAAGAAACCACATGGAAAAAGTGGTAAGCAAGTTAGGTAAAAAACACTGGTAGGTAAATTGAGCCAATGGGAATAAGGTAAGGGTAAGTGAACTGTGTTGGGGAAATAAAGATAGACATGGTTTTAAAAAGGTAGTGGTAATTTTTTATTACATTTTTTTATTTCACCTTTATTTAACCAGGTAGGCTAGATGAGAACAAGTTCTCATTTACAACTGCGACCTGGCCAAGATAAAGCAAAGCAGTACGACACAAACAACAACAAAGAGTTACACATGGAATAGACAAACATACAGTCAATAATACAATAGAAAAAGTCTATATACAGTGTGTGCAAATGAAATATAATATAATATTTCATTCATAACAGAAATGTGTATGCGACTTAATATACCATGTCCTGTGACTCAATTTAGCCCATAACTGGGGTAAGTTCTGCCAAGAGACAAGTGTTTTTTGGACAAGCTGTTTTCAAAACTGTTATGTTTACATGAATTCTGATTATTTCTAGGGATACACAACATCCTGAAACATATATAGATGCCTTTGTTAGAAATAATACTAGAGTACTGTTCAGTGATGCTGAATGTAAAAAAATTGCTAAATTTACCACACTCTCCCCTAGGCTATGCATTGGTCAAAGAAAATGGTAACATTCTAAAGCCAATGCTTTTGTCATCCTTTGTAGCTCAGTTGGTAGGCGCTTTCAATGACAGGTAGTGTGTTTGATTCCCTGGACAACCCCTGTGTAAATGTATGCACACATGATTGTGGTCACCTTGGACAAAAGTGTCTACTAAAGGGCATATATTATTGTAGTTATCGGTTACAAAATTGGAAATTACATGCTTTGATTCACACATCCTATTGGAACTCCAATGTTTTAGCATAGCCTAAGCTATGATGATGTTTTTGGGAAGGGCAAAGGCTGAAAATCATGTTTTTGTGGAAGAAAATCAACGTGCATGAATCCAGGCAATGTTGAGGCAAAAATAATCCCCTTCTAAACTGAAATTATCTGTAGTTGAGACAGCTAATTGATATCAACTAAAATGGAGTAACGTTTTCACATTCACCAACATGGCAGACGTGTATACCCATTTTCTCCAATCGCATAGCAGGATTCTCCTCAGGGAGCACATCCGGTGGTGTTTCCTGTGTTTGTAAACTGAAAGAAATTGGAACTCGGGTGACGAGCCACGACAGACGAGTAAAATTAAAGGTAAATAACAAAAAACAACGTTTGAATATCACCAATGTTGTGTATGTTTAGTCGTGTATCAGACGATATTTGCGAAATTCGGCCTCCGCCTCTAAGCAAAAAAATAAGTGACACGACTTGAGTTAGCGTAGACAACAGGGGAGGGGGAGAACGTTCGCTAACTACAGTACGCATCGACCATTCCCTATTTATCGCGAAATCTTGCTGTAACTGCTCAGTCTTGTGCCTCGTTTGATAGCAATCCTCGAACTGTTATTTTGTCTAACTAGCTGTATTTATCCGGATCCGGATTAGCGATATCTAATTTCGATGTTTAGATGGCAACTCAAGTTTGTACGATTTGATGTGCGTGGAGGCCAACGGTAACGCCGTTATGTTAGCCCGAAACAGCTAGCTCGTATTCGCTCTGTTTTGTTTCCGTGAGTTATGAGGAAATACTTTCATTTTTTGGGTCAGTCAATTAAATATTACATCAAGTAGTATTTCTACCGTGACAGATAACTAGCATGTTTTTCACACTACTTGGTCAATAACCTTGCCCCGTTAACGTTATCTAGCTGCAGTGCAGCCAGGGAAAATAGCCAGCTAACTTTACTATTTGTAATAATCTGTTATGATAATCAGCTGCTAGTGTATCAAGAGGTTGCTGATGCAGTGGTTCTGGTAGAGCACCTGCGAAATTACAAATATTTATGTAGTGTTGGGAAAATATAGTTGAGGTTTTTCTTGGATCATTAGCTTGCCGGCTATGGGTGCCATTGGTAAAATGTTTTTCAATTATGAGGCTATGGGGTCGTTCCATATGATTAAAATCACTTTCTGACTGCACCCCTTTTGATTTGAACAAAACTTTCCATATATTTGCCCATGGTGTATATATAAGTGGTCAGAAAGTGACTTAATGACCCTGAATGACAAACGATTCAGGAGATGGCGGTGCTTAAATATCCAATGCATTCGTTTTTGTCAATATCAAATATTTTGGGGGTAACGATTAAGTACCTTACTGTGATTGTTTTCAAATAAAATGTCCAAAAAGAAAAATAGCTTCTTAGCAAAGAGCAATTTCTAAAGTAATACATTTGCTAGGATTGTCTGGGAGTGCTCTGAGTAGGGAGGGGAAAACTAGCTGTTATTGGCAGAGAGGGTTGGAACTCTCTTATTGGTCTATGATCTCATTTTAACAGGCCAAAACTCCAACCAACCGAAATTTCAGGCAATCGTTTTAAGCAGCTATTGTACTTAAAGGGCAGAATTGTCATCTTCACAGTATTATTCCAACCTCATAGTTTGGAAATGTATCTACGGGTTGGCCGACAACGTGACGACAATGACGTTCCCGGGTAGGCGTGCGTTATGATTTTAGATGGTCAGATAGCTAGCAACAACGACAAGAAGCTGCCTTGTGGGGAATCGTAGGTGGCTCGATTCAGCTCATTGAATATTTAAGCAGCACGGCCAAAATCCCCAAGATGCTTTATTGCTATTATAAACTGTTTACCAGTATATTAAGCGCAGTTAAAATAACTGTTTATTCATAAACTAGGTGGTTCGAGACCTGAATGACTGTTGGCTGATAGCCGTGGTAAATCAAATAATTTATTTTTACTGCTCAAATTACGTTGGTAACCAGTTTATAATAGCAATAAGGCATCTCGGGGTGTTGTGGTAAATGGCCAATATACCACGGCTAAGGGCTGTATCCAGGAACTCTGTGTTGCGCTTCAGAACAGCACTTAGGTGTGGTATATTGGCCATATACCACACCCCTCAGGCCTTAATGGTACCATGCTTTGAGGCGTTTTGACTGATGTCTATGCTAATATGACAAATTCGCTAACTAACCCAACAACTGTACAATATATTTGAGATGAGTGCTCACTGTGCAAATGTGTTGGTTTTCAATGAACATTTGGAGACCAAATATAGTTTACATGTTGTCAAAAGTCTATGACTGTCTGTTTTGCCCCACCTGTTGGTTTTGTTGCTAAACAACCAACCCTTCTATTTAAAATGCAGACAAATCTAGTTTTTGACAGCAATTGGCCTTTAACATTAACTCATTTTGCATGTCCCACCCTACAACGAAACCCATGTCTTAATCACTGAAACGGTTGAGATTGAAATAATTTGAAAGCTTACAAACAGGGTTGTCAAACTTTTGTTGTCTAATAAATTTGACATTTTAAGCTATACCGTTATGTTTTTTTACGTGTCCCTATATACTGAACTAAAATCTAAATGCAACATTATTATTATTTTTTTTTTTACTGAGTTACAGTTAATATAAGGAATGATGTCAATTGAAATTAATTCATTGGGCTATAATCTATGGTTTTCACATGACTGGGCAGGGGTGCCACCATGGGTGGCTCTTAGAATGTGGTAACACCCACTGGGGAGAAAGGCCCAGTCTATCAGAAAGAGTTTTTAGGGCTTTATTACAGACAGAAATACCCCCCCCCCCTCAGATGATCCCGCAGGTGAAGAAGCCGGATGTGGAGGTCCTGGGCTGACGTGGTCTGCGGTTGTGAGTCTGGTTGCTAAATTCTCTGTTGGAGGCAGCTTATGGTAGAGAAATGAACATTCCATTCTCTGGCAACTTCTCTGGTGCACATTCCTGCAGTCACACACCAATTCCACGCTTCCTTAAAACTTGACATCTGTGGCCTTGTGTTGTGTGACAGATCTGCACATTATAGAGTAGCCTTTTATTGTTACCAGCACAAGGTGCACCTCTGTAATGATCATGCTGTTTAATTAGCTTATTGATATGCCATACCTGCCAGGTGGATGGATTATCTAGGCAAATGGAAGAAATTCTCACTAACAGGGATATAAAAACATTCGTGCACACAATTTGAGAGAAATAAGATTTTTGCGCATATGGAACATTTCTAGGATTTTCATTTGTATCAGCCCATGAAACATGGGGCCAACACTTTACGGCCCAGTACATCACCGGGGCCAAGCTTCCTACCATCCAGGACCTCTATACCAGGCGGTGTCAGAGGAAATCCCTAAAAATGGTCAGATTCCAGCCACCCAAGTCATAGACTGTTCTCTTTGCTATCGAACGGCAAGCGGTACCGGAGCGCTAAGTCTAGGTCCAAAAGGCTTCTTAACTGCTTCTACCTCCAAGCTATAAGATTTCTGAACAGATAATCAAATGGATATCCAGACTATTTGCATTCAAATCAAAGTTTATTTGTCACATGCGCCAAATACAACAGGTGCAGCCTTACAGTGAAATGCTTACTTACTAACCAATAGTGCAAAAAAGGTATTGCCATTGCCCCCCCCCCCCCCCCCCCCCCCCCCATTTTCCTCAGCTGCTACTCTGTTTATTATCTATGCATAGTCACTTTAGCTCCACCTACATGTACAAATTACCTCGACTAACCGGTGCCCCTGCACATTGACTCTGTTGATTTGGTTTATTTCACCTTTATTTAACCAGGTAGGCTAGTTGAGAACAAGTTCTCATTTACAACTGTGACCTGGCCAAGACTAGTGAGGTGACTAGTGAGATTTACCTGCTGGAGCGTGTGCTACGGGTGAGTGTTGCTATGGTGACCAGTGAGCTGAGATGAGCAGGACTTTACTTAGCAAATACTTGTAGATGACCTGTAGCCAGTGGGTTTGGCGACGAGTATGAAGCAAGGGCCAGCCAACAAGTGCGTAGAGGTTGCAGTTGTGGGTAGTATAGGGGCTTTGGTGACAAAACAGATGGCACTGTGATAGACTGCATCCAATTTGTTGAGTAGAGTGTTGGAGGCTATTTTGTAAATGACATCGTCGAGGATCGGTAGGATGGTCAGTTTTACGAGGGTATGTTTGGCAGCATGAGTGAAGGAAGCTTTGTTGAGAAATAGGAAGCTGATTCTAGATTTAATTTTGGATTGGAGATGCTTAATGTGAGTCTGGAAGGAGAGTTTACAGTCTAACCAGACACCTAGGTATTTGTAGTTGTCCACATATTCTAAGTCCGAACCGGCCAGAGTAGTAATGCTAGACGGGCGGACAGGTGCGGGCAGCGATCGGTTGAAGAGCATGCATTTAGTTTTACTTGCATTTAAGAGCAGTTTGAGGCCATGGAAGGAGAGTTGTATGGCATTGAAGCTTGCCTGGAGGGTTGTTAACACAGTGTCCAAAGAAGGGCCAGAAGTATACAGAATGGTGTTGTCTGTGTAGAGGTGGATCAGAGAATCACCAGCAGCAAGAGCGACATCATTGATGTATACAAAGAAAAGAGGGGGCCCGTGAATTTAACCCTGTGGCACCCCGATTTGACACACTGAACTCTATCAGAGAAGTAGTTGGTGAACCAGGCGACGCAATCATTTGAGAAACCAAGGCGGCTGAGTCTGCCGATAAGAATGTGGTGATTGACAGAGTCGAAAGCCTTGGCCAGGTAGAATACGGCTGCACAGTATTGTCTCTTATCGATGGCGGTTATGATATTGTTTAGGACCTTGAGCGTGGCTAAGGTGTGCCCATGACCAGCTCTGAAACCAGATTGCGTAGCTGAGAAGGTACGGTGGGATTCGAAATGGTTAGTAATTTGTTTGTTAACTTGGCTTTCGAAAACCTTCAAAAGGCAGGGTAGGATAGATATAGGTCTATAGCAGTTTGGGTCTAGAGTGTCTCCACTTTGAAGAGGGGGGATGACCTCGGCTGCTTTCCAATTTTTGTGAATTTCAGACGATATGAGAGGTTGAACAGACTAGAAATAGGGGTTGCAACAATTTCAGCAGATAATTTTAGAGAGGGTCCTGATCTGTACCGGTACCCCCTCTTTACCGTGTATATAGCCTCGCTATTATTTTACTGTTGATCTTTAATTATTTGTTACTTTTATTTTCAATTTTTTACTTAACACTTATTTTTCTTAACTGCATTGTAGAGGTCGACCGATTATGATTTTTCAACGCCGATACCGATTATTGGAGGACCAAAAAAAGCCAATACCGATTAATCAGACGTTTTTTAATTTAAAAAAAAAAGTTATTTATTTTTAAAAATGACAATTGCAATAATACTGAATGAACACTTATTTTAACTTAATATAATACATCAATAGAAATCAATTTAGCCTCCAATAAATGAAACATGTTCAATTTGGTTTAAATAATGCAAAAACAAAAGTCTTGGAGAAGAAAGTAAAAGTGCAATATGTGCCATGTAAAAAAAAAAAAAGCTAACGTTTGAGTGCCTTGCTCAGAACATGAGAACATATGGAAGTTGGTGGTTCCTTTTGACATGAGACTTCAATATTCCAGGGTAAGAGGTTGTAGGTTGTAGGTTTAGGTTGTAGTTAATATAGTATTTATAGGACTATTTCTCTATACCATTTGTATTTCATATACCTTTAACTATTGGATGTTCTTAAAGGCACCATAGTATTGCCAGTGTAACAGTATAGCTTCCGTCCCTCTCCTCGTCCCTACCTGGGCTCGAACCAGGAACACATCGACAACAGCCACACTCGAAGCAGCGTTACCCATCGCTCCACAAAAGCCGCAGCCCTTGCAGAGCAAGGGGAATAACTACTCCAAGTCTCAGCGCGAGTGACTTTTGAAACGCTTTTAGCCCACACCCCGCTAACTAGCTAGCCATTTCACATCGGTTACACCAGCCATTAGGCTGATAGGCTTGAAGTCATAAACTGCGCTGTGCTTGCGAAGAGCTGCTGGCAAAACGCACGAAAGTGCTGTTTGAATGAATGCTTACGAGCCTGCTGCTGCCTTCCATCGCTCAGTCAGACTGCTCTATCAAAGCATAGACTTAATTATAACATAACACACAGAAATACGAGCCTTTGGTCCTTAATATGGTCGAATCTGGAAACTACCATTTCGAAAACGAAAAGTTTATTATTTCAGTGAAATACGAAGCCGTTCAGTATTTTATCTAACGGGTGCCATCCCTAAGTCTAAATATTCTTGTTACATTTGAACAACCTTCAATGTTATGTCATAATTATGTAAAATTCTGGAAAATTAGTTCTCAATGAACCAGGCTGCCCAAACTGTTGCATATACCCTGACTCTGCGTGCAATGAACGTAAGAGAAATGAAACAATTTCATCTGGTTAATATTGCCTGCTAACCTGGATTTCTTTTAGCTAAATATGCAGGTTTAAAAATATATACTTCTGTGTATTGATTTTAAGAAAGGCATGGGTGTTTATGGTTAGGTACAGTCTTCCAACGATTGTGCTTTTTTCGCAAATGTGCTTCTGTTAAATCATCCCCCAGCGTTGCATCGATTATATGCAACGAAGGACACGCTAGATAAACTAGTAATATCATCAACCTTGTGTTATAACTAGTGATTATGATTGATTGGTTTTTATAAGATACGTTTAATGCTAGCTAGAAACTTACCTTGGCTTCTACTGCATTCGCGTAACAGGCGGGCTCCTCGTCGAGTGCAATGAGGCAGGTGGTTAGAGAGGTGGACTAGTTAACTGTAAGGTTGCACGATTGGATCCCCCGAGCTGACAAGGTGAAAATCTGTCATTCTGCCCCTGAACCAGGCAGTTAACCCACCGTTCCTAGGCCGTAATTAATCGGCCATTCCGATTAATCGGTCGACCTCTCCTGCATTGTTGGTTAAGGGCTTGTAAGTAAGCATTTCACTGTACGGTGAAATATTCGGTGAATGTGACAAAATTTGTTTGAAATGTTTTTGTTTTTGTTCAGTGTGTGTTGTAGCTAAGATCCTATATGACATAATCCGAGTTGTTTGTTGTGCCTGCCATTAGTTGAGACGCAGTATACTCTTGAATACAGGGTGGGCCAGTGTCATGTTTGGGCTGATAGATTGACTCAAGTGTATAAAGTTGACATTCCAACTTTCAAATGTTACCACAAAGATGGTTGGAGGTCCACCCATCATAGAATGTTGACTTGAGTGGGAATATCCGTTATAAATTAAATTTTTCGATCTTTCATAGGAAACCTATTGAAATCATAGAAATAGATAATAGAATAGACAAACCCATTCAAGTTGACATTTGACAGTGGGTGGAGCGGCGTCCATCTTTCTGGCACTACTTGGAAGTTTATAGTTTCAATACAATTTAAATGTCAATGCTGTATCAGCTAAATTTCAGGTGTCTGAAGAGAATGGTCCAGTTTAGGAATTAATTTCTATGTTTGCATTGACACCCACCCTGTATTCAAGAGTATACTGTCTCAACCAATGACTGGCACAATACAAACACTTAAGATGATGTCAAATAGGGTCGAAGCTACAACATTTGTGAAAATGAGAAATGTAATAAAGCTTTATTTATTTTTAATTGTTCAAGATATCAGACTATTTTGAAAACCCGGATTTGTAAGCTTTGAAATGATATCAACCGTTAATTGTTTTCAGTGATGAAGACATGGACGTCTCGTGGTATGGTGGGGTATGCAAAATCGGTCGACTTTGAGCACCTCGCTCAATGTTTTGGCATTCTGTTGCAAAAAGTAACTTTCTGACTTCTGTTTCCACCATGGATAAACATGTATGAATTGTTTTGTTCAAATCAAAAGGGGTGCAGTCAGGAAGTGATTAAAATCATGTGGGGGCTGATACTTGCAGTATCAGTCATTTCTTTGTACCAAATGTATTATATATTTATTGTGGTCACACCTGTTCAACAGCTAGCTAACGTTAGCTATGTTTATGTACACAATTGCTATTGTTCTGTATTAGAATTGCTTGAGAATCCCATTTTGGGTATTAGCTAGCTAGATGTGTTGTGTTGGTGTGACACTTGAGCGGTGCTTTCAAAATCTTAATTCATAGCCAAGTGACCAAAGGGTTATCCTACGAAGCAGTTATGAGAAGTTAGCGAGGTAACTTTGGTCAACTGTTGAGTTTAACTCAGGATAACGCTTCATAAGAAGGTGGCTTACCTTTTTAGCCAAGTACATTTCTATGGCAACAAATCCTTCAGAACTAACCTGCTCCGGGGCACGCTAACTCCACTTCCTGAAGTGACTGAGCCACGAGTTCAGGACCATAAAATCAGATTCCCTCCCTCTTGCAAATATTGTCGTCATCCCCTTCATTTGAGGATTTAAAATATTTTATTAACCAAATGTTTGTTAAAAAATTATGTTAATGTCACATTACACATTTAGTAATGACAGAATGGATTTTAAACTTCACGCACAGAAACTTGTTTGTGTGACTTGATTATTTTGTCATTAGGAGTGGGGGGGAAAGGGGGGCTTGTGGTTGTGCATTGATAAGCACACAAGTCGCCATTTTAACAATAAGTAGTAATAAAATAAAGACAGCACTTCTAAAAGCCTATTTCACACCATAGCCTGCTAAATTTGCAAGATAACTTTTCTTTCATTTTGATTTCGGCACATATGAAATTGTGGCATTGACTCGCCCATGGATTGATGTTACAGCATTGTGTCATTTAAGATTTTGGCGTCCGACAAGCCGAGTGCTACATGCATGCGCAGTTACAAGCCTGCTTGAGTTAGTGGAAGGCGGATGAGCGATATGCACCGTCGTAATACAGATGAAGCCTGAGATGGAATGTGATGCTAACTGAAGCTGGCTAGCTTTAGAAAACCCTGAGTAGATCTAGCTTGCAATGTAGGATACCCCTTTGGTGACAAAGGCAAACAAGGAGTTAACCAAAGGACTGTCTGCAGTTATTATGGGGATGCTTGTTTTTGAGTAAGAATTGGGTGTTGTGTGATTTGGAGTAGTTACAATTTGATTCACTGCGGGTTTTAGCGTTAAATTATTTTATTTTAAAATTATTATTGAATGCGTTTTCATGTTTTGTCCACATCGTCCTCTTCTTCAGTTTTAGTGCTAGATGAGTGAGGTGGGTGTGGCCTCCCATCAGACTGACCATCCTGATTGACGGATTCCTGGATGACCTTGTCCCTGCCCCCGTCCCCGCCCTCACATACACCGTTCCCACTGCAATGTCACATCTGCCCAGCAGCTCAGTCCGCGATCATATGAAATGGGTTTGTTTTCCAACAAAAAATATAACATTTCTACAACCAACATGCCTACTATTAGGCTACATTTATCTTTTGTCACTCAGGATGTTGTCGTCATAAAAGGTGCTGTGTTTGAAAAAAGATTTGATATCTTTTATTGTGTTTCATACCGTTTCTGGTGTAGCTAACTCAGCCTCTGGAAGTCTTGAGTTTTTGTTTTCTCCTTTGTTTAGCTCCTCTACACCCAGACTGGTTCTATTTGTACAGTGAGCTCTGAACGTATTGGAACAGTGACACATGTTGTTTTAGCTTTGTACTTCAACTCAATGACTGAGGTTAAAGTGCATACTGTCAGCTTTAATTTTCATCCATATCGGGTCAACCAGTTAGAAATTACAGCACTTTTTGTATATATCATCTGTTATCATAACAGATGATAACAGATTGACCTGAAGAAGCGCAGAATAATGAGTGAAAGTTAGATGCACAAATATATCATACCCCCCAATATATCATACCCCCACCAAAAATTAAAACCTCCCCTGTTATTGTAATGGTGGGAGGTTAGCATGTCTTGGGGGTATTATATTTGTGCGTCTAACTTTGGGACCAAATATGAAAATTTTTACTACTTTATACACAAGTGAATTTGTCCCAAATACTTATGGTCCCCGGCACAAAAAGTGCTGTAATTTCTAAACGGTTCACTCTAATATAGAAGAAAATGCCCTTAAAATAAAGTGGACAGTCTGCTCTTTAACCTCATAGTCATTGTATTATTTCAAATCCAAGGTGTTGGAATACAAAACAACAAATGAGATGTATTTTCTAAATGTCTGATAGTGGATTTTCCTGACTCCGGCTCGGTTCTGTTCCCAGGCAGGGTTGCTTGGCTGTGAGGCTGTTCTCTCAAGTATGGCCCTGATGCAGGCCAGCTCCATGGCCGGTCCGCCAAAGAAGATGATGGCTCCGCTCGGACATGGACCACCGCCCCAGAGGGATGGCCCTGACCGCGGTCCTCAGAGCCACATGATCCTGCCATCTGGAATGAGCTGTCCACCCCTGGTTAGGAGGCGCCGGGGCACTGCAGAGGGGGAGGAGGGGACTTTGTTGTTTGTCATTGTCACTCGCTGAAAGAACAACAAATGAGAAATTGACATATTTCGCATTGGCTAGGTCTCAGCAGTAACTTGCATTTATGTAGGTCAAGCACTTTCTTACTGTTGGCTGCTAATATACCTAAATCATAGTCTTCAGTAATGATTTAAAGAGGCTGCCAGATATGTACAGCAATTGAAAAGTAGGCATGAAGGGAGGTTACCTTCTGTCTTTTGACAAAGCTTTTTTTATTTTTACTGTTATTATTATTCTTTTCCCAGCATAATCCCATAAAGAATTCTTAACAATCCTGTCCTTCATGTTTTATTTTATTTAGAAAGCAAGGAATATATTCTTGTTTTATTTCTGTACGGTAATTCCTATTTGTATGTTTCAGGCTATCAAAAAAAAAGTCCAGTCAGGCTGACTCAAAGCCCTCTCTCCCTCTTGTCTGTGCACCCCAGCTTATCCGGAAGGAGGGTGACTTCCACACCCCCCGCCTGCTGGACGAGAAGGAAATGAGGGCCAACGAAGACATGCAGCTGAAAAAGAAGAACAGGAAGTCAGGAACGCCCTGTAAAGTGAGAGAGCAAGACGGGAGGGGAGGGAAGGTCAGTGCCTCTGAATTTTTAAAGCAAAATTGACTTTTTTCTGTGTTTCCGAGGGATTGTGTTATAAAAACAAACAAAGTGTGTTTGTGTGCATGTCTGTGGGCGTTTGGTTCTCTGTGTGCTTCTATGTGTATAAGACTGACTTTTGTCTCTAGCTGAGTTGGTGCCTTTGAGTGCACATATTTTGTTTGTGTGGGGGGAGGAGTGGAGAGGAGATGGGGTTCTCTGGAGAGGAAAGAGGGGGAGGGGAACAACTGTTATTGTGCGAGAGAGGGGGAGCAGTAACATATGGGGGTGGGAGGGGTTAACCCTTCTCTAGGTTTTGGGTACTTTGTCATTTAAATGGATAAAAATGGTCACCTCTCACTTTTTTTATTTTTATAAGGAGCTAGAAATAATGTATTACCTTTTTAACCAGGACTAGTTGGACAGTACTAGCTTTTCTCATACTGAATAAACCAATGAATCATACATTTCCTTCTTTACAAAAGTGAAGTCTGAGTTTTTGTCTGTGTGGTGTTAGGCATACCATTTTTTTTGACGGGCCTCTATTCTGTCCTATCCTGCATAGGTGGTTGTTGTGGATGAGAATGGTAACTGTCCAATATCTAAAGTGCAGAAAAACTTCATCTGCAATCATTGTTATGGAGCATTTAGGAGTGGATATCACCTGAAGAGACACATCCTCATTCATACAGGTATGTGTCAAGACCACAATGGCCAGCTAACTTCTGGAGGTTCTCCATTACCAGTTAGGGAGATGTTTAAAATGCCTGGCTAATACAGTTAGAAAATACATAAGGCCAGCAGAAACACCAGTTTGGATTAAGTGACTGGTGTTTTTAAGAATATGAGATGGCCTCCTTGTCTAGTGTCAGATTTTCATTCACCGTTTTTGGTGTTCTCTGTGGGGACCTTTCACTAAAATTGGTACTCTTCGATTTAGGGGAGAAGCCGTATGCTTGTGGCATATGTGACATGAGATTTATTCAGCGTTACCACCTGGAGAGACACAGCCTGATTCACACGGGTATGCGTCCTCTTACCATACCCATCTTTATCTAAACAGGCTACATCTGTAGTGCTGCACTGGAACCCCAGTATAAAGGTGTTTCAGTGTTTGTCATTTGGACAGTAATTTCCAGCAAAGCTCACACTTCCTTTCACCTCAACTATATGAAGGAGAGGGGTTATCATCACAAATGTTCAAATGGTTCCCCCAACACCAGTGAGAGTACAAATGAAAGGTCTGCTTGGTACAAATGTTTATAGATTGTGCAGCCTTCTGTGGTCAAAGGTCCCAGTTTTAGGACAATGTTGCTTTATCTAGGTGAAGGTGTTGCAAGTTACCAGTAGCTTTTTGTTTGCAGTATGATATTTTGAATAGAATTTACAGCATGGATATCAAGAAGCTATTCGTTAGGGAGGCAGGGTAGTTTGGGGCGGCAGGGTAGCCTAGTGGTTAGAGCGTTGGACTAGTAACCGGAAGGTTGCAAGTTCAAACCCCCGAGCTGACAAGGTACAAATCGTAATTGAAAATAAGAATTTGTTCTTAACTGACTTGCCTAGTTAAATAAAGGTAAAATAAAAGCTATGATTTTCTGAGATATTAAGTAATCTTGGTAAGTAAACTATTTGGCGAGTGGCCTGCAGCATCTCCTAAATTGGAAAACTATGCTTTCCAATTTTGCATTTTTATTTTAAAATAAACTATTTGCTTTCGATTCTAGTCATCTTGTTTTGTGGTATTTTCGTTTGATCAAAATCCAGATACATTTTGTACTTAAAAGGTTTTCTAGGTTTTTATCCAATTGGCGACAGATTTTCATGAGAATATAAAAAAAACATCAGCATAAACATAATATGCACATTTTCCCAACAGAGATGTTTCCATGTACCAAATAAAATAAATAAAAGTTAAATGGGTTTCCATTGCATTTTCAACTCTACTGATGGTTTTCTCACCAAAAATCTTCCATTATATAGAAGGGGGGGCCACTCTGGTATTGGTATTTAGCAACGTATAGCCTAAATCGGTGGTTCCCAAACTTTTAATAGTCCCGTACCCCTTCAAACATTCAACCTCCAGCTGCGTACCCCCTCTAGCACCAGGGTCAGCGTGCACTCAAATGTTTTTTGCCATCATTGTAAGCCTGCCACACACACACACTATACGATCCATTTATTAAACATAAGAATGAGTGAGTGTTTTTGTCACAACCCGGCTTGTGGGAAGTGACAAATAGCTCTTACCAGGGCACAAATAATAATCAATCATTTTGCTAATAACCATCTTCCATATTAAACCTTATTTGTACATCGAAATACACCTGTGGTGAGTTAATCACAATTTAATGAGAAGGGTGTTCTTGAAAGGATGCACATAACTCTGCAATTTTAGGTTGTATTGGAGAGAGTCTGTCTTAAATCCTTTTCCACACACAGTCTGTGCCTGTATTTCGTTTTTAATGCTAGTGAGGGCCGAGAATCCACTCTCCCATAGGTACGTAGTTGCAAAGGGCATCAGTGTCTTAACAGTGCCATTTGCCAAGGCAGGATACTCTGAGCGCAGCCAAATTCAGAAATATGACAGTGGCATCTGATTTAAATAACATTTTCACAGAACCGCTTGTTGCAATTTCGATGAGGCTCTCTTGTTGAGATATTGTTAAGTGGACTGGAGGCAGGGCTTGAAAGGGATAACGAATCCAGTTGTTTGTGTCATCTGTTTCAGGAAAATACCTGCGTAATTGCGCACCCAACTTACTCCTGTGCTTCGCTGTATCTCATTGTCCGTAAGCTTGAGTTCATTTGCAAACAAACAAATCTTCCAATGATGGAAAGACCTGTGTGTTGTCCTTGTTAATGCAGACAGAGAAGAGCTCCAACTCCGTAATCATAGCCTCAATTTTGTCCAGCACATTGAATATAGTTATGGAGTCCCTATAATCCTAGATTCAGATCATTCATGCGAGAGAAGATCCCTTGTCAGCAAGAGCCTTTCCGTGGATGCTGCAGCGTACCCAAGTGGCGTCGGGAGCAACTGCTTGCACGCGCGTTACCACACTATGTATGTGCGACAGGTAGCCTAGTGGTTAGAGCGTTGGACTAGTAACCAAAAGTTTGCAAGATCGAATCCCCGAGCTGACAAGTTAAAAATCTGTTGTTCTGCCCCTGAACGAGGCAGTTAACCCACTGTCCCTAGGCCGTCATTGCAAATAAGAATTTGTTCTTAAATGACTTGCCTAGTTAAATAAATGTAAAATAAAAAAGTCTCCCTGTCATGGCTTTTGTGCCCTCAGTTCAGATACCAACACATGTTGACCACCAAAGTCCATTTGATGTCACAAAGCTGTCCAGTACTTTGAAAGTATCCTCTCCTGTTGTCCTGGTTTCCAACGTCTGTTGACTCATCCAGTTGTAACGCATATAATTCACTGGCTTGTATGTGACGCAGTAATTGTTTCAAAACATCTCCTGCCATGTCACTGATGCGTTGTGAAAGTGTTGTTTGAGGAAGGCATTGTCTGTATAGTGTTTTTGGGCCTTTTCCCCCAGCATTGTCCCAGCCATATCTGCGGTAGCAGGAAGAATTAAGTCCTCCACAATAGTATGGTGCTTGCCTGTCCTAGCCACTCGCTAGCTCACCATATAAGACACTTCTAGCCCCTTCTTATGGTATCTGTTGCTTTTCTACATATCTTACTACTTGAAAGTCATCTTTATTCTCTCTCAAACTTCCGTGGCCTATTTTTTTTCAAATTGCAATGTTTTTTGTTTCTAAATGTCTGCGCAAGAGTGAAGGTTTCACCGAGTTGAGAGAGAACCGTTGCACATATAACACACTGTGGCTGAGGAAAGGCACTACTCCAAATATAAGTGAAACCCAAATCAATGTAGTTCTCATCATATTTGCACCTCTTTGATGGTCCTGAATTAAAAATGGGTTAAATCAACAACAACAAAAAAACTCACCCATCAACACACAATTCCCCATAATGAGAAATGGGTGACACTACATTTTGAATTATTATTTATTTATTTATATTTTTTTATGTGAATCACAATTTTATTTGGAGTACCCCCAATGCCATTGCGCATACCCCAGTTTGGGAATACCTGGTTATGATTATGGACAAAAAAGTGAGATTGACAAATAAAAAATAAACGGCAGCCAAGAATCGATCATCATGTCACCAGAATAAGACCCTCTATTGGAAAGGAGCATCAAGTTCATCACCTTGCATTTTCAACACCCTGTGAAGTTCTTAACTTATTTCATCAAGTTTTAATGTCACCTGCACAAGTACAGTGAAATGCCTTTCTTGTAAACTCTAATCCCAACAATGCAGTAATCATAATTTATTTAATCTGTAGCCTAATAAACTGCATGCTTTCTCAACAAATCAAAATGGAAAGACCACACATGTCATCGCGTCACTCCACGTTTCCTTCAATATGATGGTTATTATATCAATATTTGCATATAAAAGCATGTTTCCATTAGGCCTGTTATAATATTTATCTGACTTTACGTGCATAAAAAGGTAGGATGGAAACCTGGTTAGTGTCAAGTATTGTGTGTGTTCATTTGGCCGTATGTTTATCCTTGTAAATCTAACCAATCTTACTCTAGTTTGAATTGACAGAAATTTGCAATTGGTATAAAAACTTTTTTCATTCTGTGCAGATTGAATAGCTAATATTTTTATGCTCTGTGTGTATAGGGGTGAAGCCGTACGCTTGTTCCATGTGTGACATGAGGTTTTTCCAGCGTTACCACCTGGAGAGACACAGCCTCACTCATACGGGTATGAGTCCTCTTTCCGTACCCATCTCACATAAAACAAGCGACCCATTTTACTCCTGTTTGTCACGGAGCAGCCTCTCAGTAGAAATGTATTGAGTGTAAAATAAATATGTATTTCTTACATGACAATCTGCCAGCATCAGGAGCTCACGATGAGACAAATCTTTATGCTAGGACAAAAATTGTGGCATTCATATACACTACATGGCCAAAGGTATGTGGACACCCATTCAAATTAGAGGATTATACTATTTCAGCCACACTCGTTACTGACAAGTGTATCAAATCCAGCACACAGCCATGCAATCTCCATAGACGAACATTAACAGTAGAATGACAATTACTGAAGAGCTCGGTGACGTTCAACGTGGCATCGTTATAGGATGCCAGCTGTCCAACAAGGAAGTTTGTCAAATTCCTGCCCTTCTAGAGCTGTCCCGGTCAACTGTAAGTGCTTTTTTTTGTGAAGTGGAAACATCTAGGCGCAACAATGGCTCAGCTGCGAAGTGGTAGGCCATACAAGCTCACAGAATAAAACCGAAGAGTCCTGAAGCGCGTAGCGTGCAACAATCGTCTGTCCTTAGTTGCAACACTCACTATCGAGTTCCAAACTGCCTCTGGAAGCAACGTCCGCACAAGAACTGTTAGTCGGGAGCTTCGTGAAATGGGTTTCCATCACCGAGCAGCTGCACACAAGCCTAAGATCAACATGCGCAATGCCAAGTGTTGGCTGAAGTGGTGTAAATCTCGCCGCCATTGGACTCTGGAGCAGTGGAAACACCTTCTCAGGAGTGATGAATCACTCTTCACCATCTTACAGTCCGACAGACGAATCTGGGTTTGGCGGATGCCAGGAGAAGGCTACCTACCCGACTGCATAGTGCCAACTGTAAAGTTTGGTGGAGGAGGAATAATGGTCTGGGGCTGTTTTTCATGGTTCGGGCTAGGCCCCTTAGTTCCAGTGAAAGGAAATCTTAATGCTACCTCATACAATGACATTCTAGACGATTCTGTGCTTCCAACTTTGTGGCAATGCCACCATGCAAAAAGTGAGGTCCATACAGAAATGGTTTGTTGAGATCGATGTGGAAAAACTTGACTGGCCTGCACAGAGCCCTGACCTCAACCACATCGAACACCTTTGGGATGAATTGGAACGCAGACTGCGAGCCAGGCTTAATCGCCCAACATCCATGCCGACCTCACTAATGCTATTGTGGCTGAATGCTGCGGGGACTTGCTTCCTAAGTACCAACATCTAGTGGAAATCCTTCCCAGAGGAGTGGAGGCTGTTATAGGAGCAAAGGGGGAGGAACTCTATATATTAATGCCCATGATTTTGGAATGAGATGTTCGACAAGCAGGTTTTCATATACTTTTGGCCATGTAATGTGGGTAGAAATGCAGACATACTATATAGTGATATGTATTTGACCATTCTGACACTTAAAATGTTTGAAACTATTAGACTTATGTGGAAAAAGTCTCTTGCCCACAGAGGGAATGGTCTCTCACTCTCTCTCGATGTCTAATCCTTGTACATGATTTACTGGTAGTTGTTCATGGCTAGGTAGCTCAAATGTAATTGATAATGGCTTGAAGTTGGTACAGAATGTGGCTGATGACTATTTTCTAAGTTTTGTAGATAAAAACAAGTTCTTAGCCAAATAGTTTATTTTAATGTGAGCGTTAACTGCCTAATTTATAGCTAACGTTTTTGTGGTAGAATCCGGACGTTTGTTGCTATTGAACCCAAATTGACCTTTGGCTTTTGTTAATTGAGCATAATAACATTTTGTTTTTACCTTAAATGCATGCTTGATTGTTTGTCTCCAAAGGTTAAGACTTAATCGGGAAGTAATTGCTCTCTATAGCAACAAACATTTACACCTCTAGCAATATACCTTATCAGTCCTTACATTTTAATGAAATGTATGCTCGTAGTTTGGGATTAGCGAATTGGTATGTGTTCCACTTTATATAATAAGAGCACTAGCTAATATATTAATACTCTGCGTGTGTGTGTGTGTGTGTATAGGGGTGAAGCCGTATGCATGCAACATGTGTGACATGAGATTCTTCCAACGTTACCACCTGGCGAGACACAGCCTCACTCATACGGGTAGGCGCCCCCTCACCATAGCCCTTATAGAGTAACATTGTAGTGCTAACCAGGTTTCCTCAATGAAGTGAGTTAACATACAGTACCAGTCAAAAGTTTGGACACCTACACATTCAAGGTTTTTCCTTATTTGTATTTTCTAAATTGTATAATAATATTTTTTGGTTACTACATGATTCCATGCATGTTATTTCACAGTTTTTATGTCTTCACTATTATTGTACAATGTTGAAATAAAGAAAAACCCTGGAATCAGTAGGTGGGTCCAAACTTTTGACTGGTACTTTACATGACCATAAACTCAAGTTTGGGTAATCTTGGTAATCTCAGGCGCTTGGTACAATACTTCATGATTTTAAATGAATCTCCATGTATTTGTCAAATTGTATTAAGTGTCTTCAGATAGAGTCCTGTAGCTGAAAGCCATTATCATGCTAGAAAAGTATATTCTCTTACAAGGCTTGACATCATAGTGACAACTTGGTGCATTTTTTAAAAACCAAGACGTTGGCAGCTAGCTAAAATATTGATGTTCTGTGTGTATAGGGGTGAAGCCATACGCTTGCAACATGTGTGACATGAGGTTTTTCCAGCGTTACCACCTGGCGAGACACAGCCTCACTCATACGGGTATGAGTCCGCACACCATGCCCTTTTTATTTAGTTATTTATATTAATTTGTTTACAATGGGCTGGAAACACTGATGTTGCACCAATTCACAAATGTCTTATGTTCTTGCGCACACTGGCGTGTAGCCTCAACAAACTAAAGTTTAAGAACCGCTAAACAATTTGTGGCTTTCAGTTAATATCTCTGTATTCACTGGATTAGTATCTTGGCAATATCGTTGAAAATTGCCCAACCAACCCTTTAGTGAGAGTGCATTAATTAGCTATATTTCTATACTGAAATGACTGCGGTATGCTCGTGATTTGTTTTAGATCACTTTATAGCCATTTACATATTTTGAATGGAAATCAACTGTGTTGAACACTTATGTCAGTGCACGTTTGCATGGCTGTGACGTTTAATTGCTGCCAATGTTCTGGCATGTCTGGCTTTCTTTGAGTGTGTTAATGACTCTAGTTTATCAAAGGGCAAGATGCAGACTTTTCTAAAGTTGGTGTTCTGTGTGTGTATAGGGGTGAAGCCGTACGCTTGTTCCATGTGTGACATGAGGTTTTTCCAGCGTTACCACCTGGCAAGACACAGCCTCAAACATACGGGTATGGGTCTTCTCACCATACCCATCTCACATATGTTGGCTACGGATGGAGACCAAGAAGTTGTTTATAGAAGTTCTTTGGACAAGTTGCACCGCTGCCACTACTTTAAAGCCTCTACCTTTACTAGGCCACTGAGTTCCAACTTTTTCATACATATATTGGTGTCTGGCACAATTCAAACCCAGTTAACACATGTTCTTAAAACAAGCCTTTCTATATTCACATGACTGGTGCAGGTACACACACTCTTGGTTTAGATTTATTCTAAAGTTTGGTGCTCTGTGTGTGTATAGGGGTGTATTGACTGGTGCTCTGTGTGTGTATAGGGGTGAAGCCGTACGCTTGTTCCATGTGTGACATGAGGTTCTTCCAGCGTTACCACCTGGCGAGACACGGCCTCACTCATACGGGTATGAGTGCTCATTTACCATCTTACTCTCAGTACTTTTTTACTGGAGCTGCTGACTCAAAATGATTCAGTTATGAATATTTGTACGGTTAGACTACTAAGTTAGACAGAAAATTCATTGTTGAATGTCCTTGTGTTGGTAAACCCTTCTCAATCTCAGTGAATGGAATAAAGAGGCTTTGTTGGAAACTACTGTCCACTTTAAAGAAAAATCCCCATGTTATCAAATATTAGAGTGATGTCATTATGTATTAAGAATGTATTGTTTCATTATTTTTTGGGTCAGTGATCTCTAACCAAGTTCCTCATAATTGACTATTTGTAACAAGGGGAGAGATTATCACCAGATGACATTGTTTTTTAACTTTAGAGAAAATCATTGTATGATATGAGGAATGTCATTGCTAGTACTCTTAAGGGTAAGGACACTCTTTATCGAAGTATGGTTTTTCATTGTATGTGATTGTTTATACTATTTAAGTTGTAAAGCAGGAAATTGAGCATGCAAATGTATAGAATAGATTAAAACTGCAACAGAAAGATGGCTAATATTTGTATGCTCTGTGTGTTTAGGAGTGAAGCCGTATGCTTGTTCCATGTGCGACATGAGGTTTATTCAGCGTTATCAACTGGAGAGACACAGCCTCACTCATACGGGTATGTGACCTCACTTTGAATCCCTCCCTCTCGCTTCAATCTGGCCTCAGATGCCATGCATGAGCCCCACTGCATTGTGGTTAAATGAGTCGCCCCCCATGTGATGTTGGGGTAAAATTGAATTTAATTGATACATATGGCTGCATCAAACTCAAATTTGTATTGTTAAAGGCATTTTATTTAGAAATTAGACTGCATTTATGCTTAGCCATGTTTCCTTTCAGAACAGGTTTTCTGAGAGAAAGATGTTGAATATTGTTCTACATAGGCAGATGATTTCCAAGGTAACCAGTTTAGAGGACTGATGGATTCTTCTCCAACCCTTAAATCATTGCACAGCATTAGTTAACCAGCATCATATCATGTTTAGAAATTAGGCTTGTTAGTGAAATGAACCCATTTAATCAAGCCCCAGGTCTGATATAAAATCTTTAAACCCCCATCTTGGAGTTGAGCTAGAGTCTGGCTAAGAGCAAACATTTTAGGCTGCAACATCGGTCTTTCAAAAAATGTCCAATGGGAGCCATCTTTGATGTAGGGCTGGTCGGTATACCGTATTTTACTATATTACCGGTATTGATGCACGGACCTGTTTGGGTTTTTACTTTACCTAATATAACTATTTTTCAAAGTTTGGTTTGTTAAATGTAATACGCAACTTCCAGCGCGTTTCCACCGTTTTGCTACTTTATTCGTCTTTCTCCCTCCTGCTGCACTACGCTTTCCACACTAAGCCCTGCCCACTCACTCGAGAGGGTAGCTGCTCGACCACGTGAGTCACAAGCACTTTCTTGCAGTTAACTCAGTACTGCAGTCGGCATGGTTAAATAGCAAGTTGTGGCTAAAATAAATCTTGTTAGCCGCTAATACTAATATAGCTAGTTAGCTGGCTAGCTAGCGTGCTAAATGTACAAATGTAGCCATCTAATACAGCATGGTACCAGTGCTGGTGTAGGCCTAGATAAGCATGTTTTGAACAACCTATATCTTTTTAAATCGGAGAGGAAAAGGTAAAGCATGAATATGTTTTCTAAGCTACATGATTGAAGAAAATAACATGTAATGTAACATCTAATTAGGGTCAACTGGAAACACTGACTAGTACTTTGGTTCCTACCCTTTCAATAATTCCTCCCTGGTTTATTCAGTCTTTGTCGTGTTAAACAACAATATATTCAATATGCTGCCCACTATATTCTAACTATATAATTAGAACATTAATTCTATTTCCATTCCAACAGTTCACCAATTAACTAGGCTTTGTTTTTTTTCCATATCATGCAGCCCTGCATGGCACAATGTGGAAATTAACAAAAAATGCAATGGATTCAACCATATAAAACAATAAGAATAGCGAAAAGCCCATTGAAATCACGTATGCGTTTTCACCCTAGGGTCATGAACTATACTGAACAAAAATATAAACGCAACATACAACAATTTTACTGAGTTAGAATTCATATAAGGAAATCAGTCAATTGAAATGAATTCATTAGGCCCTAATCTATGGATTTCACATGACTGGGGAGGGGTGCAGCTAACTGAGCCATGCCCAGTTCTTCCCTACAAAAGGGCTTTATTACAGACAAATACTGTCCAGCTGTCTGGGTGGCTGGTCTCAGAAGATCCCGCAGGTAAAGAAACCAGGTATAGGTCCTGGGCTGGCATGGTTACACGTGGTCTGCGGTTGTGAAGCCATTGGACGTATTTCCAAATTCTCTAATACAACGTTATAGGTGGCTTATGGTACAGAAATGAACATTGAATTCCCTGGTGGACATTCCTGCCGTCAGTATGCCAATTGCACACTCCCTTATCTTGACACGTCTGGCATTGTGTTGTGACAACTGCACAATTTACTATGGCCTTTTATTGTCCCCAGCACAAGGTGCACCTGGTTTATGATTATGCTGTTTAATCAGCTTCTTGATATGCCACACCTGTCAGGTGGATGGATTATCTTGGCAAAGTTGAAATTCTCACTAACAGGGATGTAAACAAATTTGTGCATAGCATTTGGGAGAAATAAGCTTTTTGTACATATTTTATTTTAACATTTTACATGTTGAGTTTTATAGTTTTGTTCAGTGTAGGTACTCATAAAACATTTAGAATTGTTATTATTCAAAACTTAAAATGTCGTCATGTGAAAAATATATGATAGTTTGGCCATATCGCCCAGCCCTACTTTGATGGATTTCAGGATTGAGAGTCGGACGGCTTCAGGAGTTTGTGACGTCACAATAGCATGGCAAAAATCACATGGTTGTGTGAATGTGTGTGATGTTTAAATATGTACCAACTGCCTAAAATTTTCACATCTAATGTTCATATGAACAGCATGACGTGAAGCCATCTGTCCACCAGTATTTTCACCCAAAATTCTAACCTGACTCGGAAATTGCAATTGTTATTCGCTAAACCATTGGCAGCGAGTAGCCACGCTTAGGCTACAACAGTTGTTTTGTGGTGTATTATTGCAGTGTATTAGGGCACTACCTTTCTTAGCATTACCCTTTGAACATGGAAACGGCCCAATATGGCCTACTCATTGGGCACTGAAATCGTGTCCCAATTGGATTAGTAGATTGCACCTTTTTGACCAACCACTGAAACAACATTTTCTGTCAAAGTAATGTGTCTGGTGAACAAGACCAAAACTTTGCTAAGCTTATTGAGCTACAGTAAAGTTAAGATCGATCATTTTTGGCAGTTGACATTTTTTATACTGAAGTTGGTGCTCTGTGTGTATAGGGGTGAAGCCATTTGGTTGCACCATGTGTGACAAGAGGTTCTTCCAGCGCTACCACCTGGCAAGACACAGCCTCATTCATATGGGTATGCACCTGCTCACTGTATCCCTGTAATTGAACCCTAGTATACAGGGTTTGCAGGTTTTATGCACAAAAAAAAGATGAGCACAATTTTATTTGCAGGTTTGATATCAAAGTCCATAATTAAATTTCCCTTAAGGATGAGAAGGGTTAGTTTTGCCACCAGGTGACATCATCAGCTCGTGTTGTGGACAAAAGCTTTGAAAAAAACATTTAAAAAATATCTCACTTATTTGGGGGAAACATTTTTTAAGATTTGTTAATCGTGAGTATATTATGGCAAGTATAGTGGTAAACTACCAATCAATTTAACTTCCAAGTATATTCATATCTAAACCTAAAATTCGAGGCTCTGAAATGATGTATTGATGCTCTGTGGGTTTAGGTGTGAAACCTTACGCTTGCACCCTGTGTAACATGAGGTTTGTTCAGCGCTACCACCTGACAAGACACAGCCTCAAACATACGGGTACAGTCCGCTCACCGTACCTATCACACATACAAGCTAGTATAGGATGTTAGTAAAAATGTCACAGGCACACGTTCAATAAAGATGTAAGACTTTGCAAAAATAGCAGTTGATTTGATCAGGTATTTATGATAAATTAGTTAAAGATTAAATAAAAAGTACAATATATTTAATTTTCAAGACATGCTGGACTAGTGATGACTAAAGACGGGCATTTCTATACATAATGATTGTGATTTGCAGTCCTTTACAAGTGAACTCCTTTGATGAAAACGGTAATATTGCATCATTGTTATGTTGTACTTGCGAAGTTCCCAGTAGCACTAGGTCATAAACTGCCACTAAAACCACTTTCTTTTTGCAACTTTGTAAATTGAGCGCTTTAAAAAAGCTTTGAACTACCAGTAGATAATGTCATCAGTTCATCTACTGTGTTGTATCATTAAGTGCAATTTCCTTCATTCTGAAGTCTGGATGGACACCTTGTAAATTGTGGTTCATCATAAATGAATGATGTTTTATTGGCCAATCCAAAATTTGCTCACTATACCAACACCTTTTTGATTAACCCCCAAAACAGCACGCTTTTGAGTTGGTAGTGTAATCGGATTCTTCAGGATGAATAGCAAGGAAGTCAACATCAGGGTTTTATAAGCTATCAATTTATGATAATGTATATGCCTGAACTTTAATATTGGAACATTTCAATTTATGAAGAGTGCGGCATAAAATAATGCTGTTCTGTGTGTATAGGGGTGAAGCCGTACGCTTGCACCATGTGTGACAAGAGGTTTTTCCAGCGAGACCACCTGCGGAGACACAGCGTCACTCATATGGGTATGGGTCCCTTCACCGTACCCATGTCATTAATCCACACCGGAACAATAGTATACAGAGTTGGAAGGGTTTAGCCTATATGCTAGCTACTGCGTGAATAAAGGATGGCCAATAATTTGTTTATGATGAAATAACATTTTAGATTGTTGGATAAATCATGGTTCTAGGGATGTTAAGGGGGGCTACCAACTGAAAATCTTAAATTCTGCTGTTTGAAAGCAGCATGTTGATAAGAATGTTGCACTATTGATAAATTGTTGATGGTACTGAATGTGGTGTAGTTTATGGTATTAGATCATGAACTTCTCATCATCCAAGTGCAATTTCTTACATTCTCAGCTCCGTGGATGGACGCCTTGTAAAATTGTCTCATCCTAATCAAATTATGTTTAATTGGCCGTCCTTAATTTGCGCACCTTACTTTTTTGATAGACCCCAAAAATGCAAGCTATTGAGGTGGTAGTGAAATCGTATTCTTCAGGGTGAATACCCTGGAAGTTATGGTGCGTTCGAGTGCTGTTGGAAATCCAGAAAATATGAGGTCCGGACTCTGAAATAACCACTTGAACGACATTCCAAATTGTTAGAGGTGGGAAACTTGGGCCCCAAATGTTTTTTTTTTTAGACCAAAATATGGTAAAACAAAGCCATTTACAATGTAGCTAGCTTGACACATTGTCAATGTAAGCAAGCTAGCAACATTGGTTCTTCGCCATTAAGCTTAAATCTCATTGGTTGAAAAATTGTGAGCGCCAACTAAAATAGCACTTGAACGCACTCATGTCATAACGATGACTTCACCAACTGGGAAATATGAGATTCTGAGGACCAGTCAAACACACCACCATTGACATCAGTGGTTTATCCAAATCTATTTAGTATAAATGTATATGCCTAAGCTTAATTTTGGAAGACCTCAGTCAATGGAAAGTGAGACATAAAGACATTTTGTATTTTCTGTGTGTACAGCGGTGAAGCCGTTCGCTTGCACCATGTGTGACAAGAGGTTTTTTCAGCGCCACCACCTGCAGAGACACAGCATCACTCATATGGGTATGGGTCCACTCACCGTACCCATGTCTTTAAGATCAGGGTACACCTGAACCCGAGTATACATAGTTGGCGAGGTTTAAACACTTTAACTCAATAATATTTGAATTAAGCAAGTGTTACCATAATTGGTTTTCTTGCATCTCAAAAACACCTTTAAAAACACTCAATCCTTCTGCTTGAAATTAGCACGTTGATAACAATAACAGAGCTAGGTACATATTTTTTTATCGTACTGTATTTGGTGTGAAGTTAATGGTAAAAGATCAAACTTGTCATCAATTTCTTACATTCTACATTTTATTGGCCACCCTTAATTCTTGCACCTTGTCAACACCTTTTTGATAAAAAAAAAATAAAAAAAACGCACGCTATTGAGGTGGTGGAGTATTTAGATTCCTCAGGGTGAATACCTTGAATGTTAACGACATCAGTGATTTTTATACGAAATCGATGTAGTATAAAAGTATATGCCTGAACTTAATATTGGAAGACTTCAATCGATGGACAGTGAGACACAAAATAATCTGCGTGTGTGTGTGTGTGTGTATAGGGGTGAAGCCGTACGCTTGCACCATGTGTGACAAGAGGTTTTTTGAGCGCCACCGCCTGCGGAGACACAGCATCACTCATATGGGTATGGGTCCGCTCACCGTACCCACATCATTAAGATCAGGCTACACCTGAACCTTAGTATACATATCCCCCCCCCCCCCCCCCCCCCCCCCCAAAGCTCAGAATATCTGGTATATACCTGAACTTAATATGGAACACTTCAATCGATGGAGAGTGCAGCATTAACATAATGCTGTTCTGTGTGTATAGGGGTGAAGCCGTTCGCTTGCACCATGTGTGACAAGAGGTTTTTTCAGCGCCACCACCTGCGGAGACACAGCATCACTCATATGGGTATGGGTCCACTCACCGTACCCATGTCTTTAAGATCAGGGTACACCTGAATCCTAGTATACAGGGTTGGCAGGATTTATATGCTAGTTATGCACAAAGAAATGTATAGATTATATATATATATATATATATATATATATATATAATCTATACATTTATATATATAAATATAAATATAAATAAAATTATTTGCGGATAGGTTGGATATGAAAAACACAATTTCCCATAAGTTTGTATGGACAGCAGTGGCTTATAAACAATTCATTTAGTTTAACTGAATATACATAATATTGGAAGACTTCAGTGGATTAATTCTGAGAACCAAAGTAACGTATTGTTCTGTGTGTATAGGGGTGAAGCCGTACGCTTGCACCATGTGTGACAAGAGGTTTTTTCAGCGCCACCACCTGGCGAGACACAGCGTCACTCACATGGGTATGTCATTAAGGCTATTGGTGAAATGTTTGCATGTTAGGTTTGATATTCAAAACGTCCATAATTCCATTTCTTCTAAGGACAAGGGCTTATATTACTACCAGATGATGTCATCAGCTCATGTGATGTGTTTTGCTATTTTGGGAAAAACAACTACACCGACTGTTCGATAACTCGCACCTCAATAGCATGCGGATTCGGATCTCTTCCAAATTGTCTTCTATTTTCAAACCGAGACTATTTAAATTGAGCAGGTGTTATCATACTTTTTTTCTTGTAACCTTAACAAGAAGTAGTTCAAGTAATTCTACCATCCCAAAACGGGTCCATTCTGCTGCGTGAAAGCAGCACGTTGATAACACTGCTTATTATTAGCTCTCTTGTAATTCCGTGTCAAGTGGTGTTTTGGGTATGAGAGAAATCACACTTGATGACAAGTTCATTCTGAACCCAGTGGATGGAAAGCCCTATATTTTCTACCATTTTAAAAGTGAGTTCTGTACAGATGACGTTTTATTGCTCAACCCCAATTCCCACGTAAAACAAAAAAACGTGTGCTTTGTTCGACTCCAACGACCACCGCGAGTTATCGAAGTGGCGGTGTAATGACATTTTCAGTGTTAATCCTCTGTTATAATTGCATAGGTTTACAACAGTGATTAATAAACAATTAATCAAGTATAAACTCATACACATGCTATTCAATAGATTCACACATCTTTGAAGGATGGAGTGTGAAACAGAAAAATAATAAAACATTCTTTGTGTATAGGAGTGAAGCCGTATGGTTGCACCATGTGTGACAAGAGGTTTTATCAGCGCCACCACCTGGCGAGACACAGCGTCACACATATGGGTATGGTTCTGACACCGTTCTGTCATTAAAGGAATAGTTCACCCAAATTACAAAATTACATTGGTTTCCTTACCCTGTAAGCAGTCTACGGACAAGGTATAACAGCAGTACATGCTTTGGTTTAGATTCCCTGGCACTGTGTCCAAATACTGGAGTTTTAGCATTTGTGGCACAAATCACATTCAAATCATGGTACCGATATTATCATTTTCAGGCATGTTCAAATCATCGACGTGACTGAGCTGCACAATACATTTTTGACACTTGGATGATTTGGACATGTGCAGAAAATGCTAATATCGGTACCATGACTTGAATGGGATTTGTGCTATAAATAGTAGCATTTTGCGTGCCTCCCGAGTGGCGCAGCGGTCTAAGGCACTGCAGTGCTTGAGGCTTTACTACAGATCCGGGTTCGATCCCGGGATGTGTTGCGACTGGGAGACCCATGAAGCGGCGCACAATTGGCCCAGCGTTGTCTGGGTTAGGGGATGGTTTGGCCGGCCGGGATGTCCTTGTCCCATCGTGCTCTAGGGGCTCCTGTGGCGGGCCAGGCACATGCCAGTTGTACAGCGTTTCCTCCAACACATTGGTGCGGCTGGCTTCCGGGTTAAGTGAGCAGTGTCAAGAAGCAGTGCGGCTTGGCAGGGTCATGTTTCAGGGAACGCATGGCTCTCGACCTTCGCCTCTCCTGAGTCGTCTGTATGGTAGTTGCAGCGATAGGACAAAACTGTAACTACAAATTGGATATCACGAAGTTGGCGAGAAAAAGGTGTCAAAGACATTTTATTAAAAAAAAAGAAAAACAAGCACTATTAGCATTTGGAAACCGTGCCAGGGAAATAAAACCAAAGCATGGATTGCTGATGTACCTTGTCCATAGACCGCTTACAGGGTACGGAAACCAATGTAATTTTGCAATTTGGGTGAACCATCCCTTAAAGATCAGGACACACAAACCCTAGTATACAAGGTTGGCAGGAGTTATACGCTAGTCATGCACAAAGAAATGTATTGATGAATATATAATATTTTGTAAGTTTTGTTTGATATGTAATTACCCTTGAGAATGAAGCTAATGTTAGGCTAATATTACCACCAGATGACATCAGCTCATGGGATGTGTGCAAAATGTATTACCAAGAAATTGGCAAAAAAACAAGTACATTGACCACTCCGTAACTCATGCATCAATAAGATTAAAAACGTAGTTGTGGAGATGTCTTCCAAACATGTTTGTATTTTCAAGCCAGACAGTTATGATAATTGTTATTGGATGTTATTGGAAACTGCAGAAACGGTTGCAGATGTCTACAATCTGAAAACACCCAATCCTGCTCAGTATTGCCAACTTGGACACTTTACCTTAGTCACTAGATCTAGCAACATTTTGGACCCCTGAAAGTGACTAGGAGTCAGGACGAATTCAGCAATTATTTAAAGCATTCTCGAGCGTTTGCCTCAAGAGTTTTCAGAAATTTGCGACAGGCTATGTAATGATCACATGCCTTGAAAATGTGTGTAATCTAACAACTTCTATTGACAATGTGTAGACAATAGCTTTTTTCCCCCAAAAAAGTTGGCAACACCGGCCCTGTTGCGTGAAGGCAGAATGTTAATAATAACAGCACTTAGTGCATATTGTCAGTCCAGCTGTTATTGTGCCTGATGTTTATGGCAAACCTAATATTGGAAGATTTCAATATGGAGTGTGGGGCATTACAGTAATGTATTGATATTCTTGTGTGTGTGTGTATAGGGGTGAAGCCATACGGTTGCACCATGTGTGACAAGCGGTTTTACCAGCGTTACCTCCTGGCAAGACACAGCCTCACTCATTTGGGTAGGGGTCCGCTCACCGTACCCACCTTACCCAAGATTAGGCTACACCTGAACCCCAGTATACAGGGTTGGCAGAATTTGTATGCTAGTCGTGCTCAAAGGAATGTATTCAGTGCCTTCAAAGTATTCATACACCTTGAATTATTCCACATTTTGTGTAACAGCCTAAATTCAAAATGGATTTATAGATTTTCTTGCCCATCTACACGCAATACCCCATAATAACAAAGTTAAAACATGTTTGCAGATTTATTGAAAATAAAATACAGGTATCTAATTTACGTAAGTATTCACACCCCTGAGTCAAAATTTTGTAGAAGCACCTTTGGCAGCGATTACAGCTGTGAGTCTTTCTGGGTAAGCCTGAGCTTTACACACCTGGATTGTGCAAATTTGTCAATTTCTTTAAAACAAATATTCTAGCTCTGTCAAATTTGTTGTTGATAATTTCTAGACAATCATTTTCAGGTCTTTCCATAGATTTTTCAAGTAGATTTAAGTCAAAACTGTACCTCTGCCATTCACTGTCTTCTTTGTAAGCAGCACCAGTGTAGATTTGGCCTTGTTTTAGGTTATTGTCCTGCTGAAAGGTGAATTCATCGCTCAGTGTCTGGTTTTCCTCTAGGATTTTGCCTGTGCTTAGCTCCATTCTGTTTATTTTCTATCCTAAAAAACTCCCCATTCCTTAACTATTACAAGCATAACCATAACATGATGCAGCCACCACTATGATTGAAAATATGGAGAGGGGAACTCAGTAATATGTATTGGATTTGCCCCAAGCAACACTTTGTATTCAGGACAAAAAGTTAATTGCTTTGCTACATTTTTTGCACTATTACTTTAGTGCCTTGTTGCAAACAGGATGCATTTTTTAAAGTATTTTTTATTCTGTACTGGCTTCCTTTTCACTCTGTCAATTAGGTTTGTATTATGGAGTACAATGTTGATCCATCCTCAGTTTTATCCTATCACTGCCATTAAACTCCGTAACTGTTTAAAAGTCACCATTGGCCTCATGGTGAAATCCCTGAGCGGTTTCCTTACACTCCGGCAGCGGCGTTAGGAAGGACGCCTGTATTTTTGTAGTGACTGGGTGAATTGTGTGTGTGTATGTATATATACATTATATATATATATATATATATATATATATATATATAAAGTGTATATATATCTCTCTACCAGTAGCTTTACGAGGCATTGGAAAACCTCCCTGGTCTTTTGCGGTTGTTTGAAATGCACTGCTCGACTGAGGGGCCTTACAATTATCTGTATGTGTGGGGTACAGAGAGAAGCTAATTTTTACTCCTGAACTTATTTAGGCTTGTCATAACACATACATTTTAAATTTAGGCTGTAACGCATCCAAATTTGGAGGAAGTCAAGGTGTGTGAATACTTTCTGAATGCAATATAGGTGAAATATATTCTCTACATTTTAGGTTTGATCCCCCAAAAAGTTAATAATGTAATTTCACTTAAGGATTTGAAAGGCTAGTTTTACTACCAGATTACATTTGATGAGATGTGTGGTGGATATAAGCGATTAAAAAAAAGCATGAAACTTAATTGTCCAAAAAATGATCACTGAAAACGCATGCCTCAATAAGGTTCAAATTGGAATAACTCCCAGTTGTAATGATGTCTTCCAAAATTGTATGTGTATTTTAAATCCAGACAGTTTATGATGTATTAGTTAAATGACAGATATTGGAACCTGCAGAAAGGGTTAAAGATGTCTACAATCTGAAAACACCTTCTCCTGCTCCGTATTTCCAACTTGGCAATGTTGCACTAGTCATTAGATCTTTCAGTCCCCTTCTCATTTCCCCCCTAAAAGTGGCTAAGGTAAATTCAGCATTATTTAAGGATTATTTTACCTGTTAGTTTTCAAAAATGAAGCGACTTTCCTGCAGTGATTTGGCCTAGTCAGAACAGCAGCGTACACACACACTGTGCTGATGATGATCACATGCCTTACAAATGTGTGTTTGGAAGTTATCATGGAAATCAATTGTCTACTTTATCTACAATTTTTGTAACATTGTGCTGCTAACAATAGCTGGTTTCTTACCCCACAAAAAGTTGTCAACACCAGTCCTGTTGTGTGAAGGCAGAATGTTGATGACAGCACTTGGTGCATATTGTCTGTTGTGCTGTATTTGTCTGAACTTTATGGAAAACTTAGTGGAAGACTAACAAGAGGCACAAAGTAACATATTGATGCCCTTGTGTGTATAGGGGTGAAGCCATATGGTTGCACCATGTGTGACAAGAGATTTTACCAGCGATACCACCTCTCAAGACACAGCCTCACTCATTTGGGTAGGGGTCCGCTCACCGTACCCACTGTACCCAAGATCAGGCCACACCTCAAGCCTTGCATATAGGGTTAGCAGGATGTACAGGAGCAGTCGCACCTACTCATTCCAGGGTTTTTCTTTATTTTTACTATTTTCTACATTGTATAATAATAGTGAAGACATCAAAACTGAAATAACATATGGAATCATGTAGTAACCAAAAAGTGTTAAACAAATCTAAATATTTTGAGATTCTTCACTGTAGCCACCCTTTGCCTTGATGACAGCTTTGTAAACTCTTGGCATTCTCTCAATCAGCTTCATGAGTTAGTCACCTGGAATGCATTTCAATTAACAGGTGTGCCTTGTTAAAAGTTAATTTGTGGAATTTCTTTCCTTAATGTGTTTGAGGCAATCAGATGTGTTGTGACAAGGTAGGGGTGGTATACAGAAGATGGACCCATTTGGGATAGACCAAGTCCATAGTTTGACAAGAACAGTTCAAATAAGCAAAGAGAAATGACACTCCATTACTTTAAGACATGGTCAGTCCATCAAGAAAAAGACCTTTGAAAGTTTCTCCAAGTGCCGTCGCAAAAACCATCAAGCACTATGACGAAACTGGCTCTCATGAGGACCGCCACAGGAATGGAAGACCCAGAGTTACCTCTGCTGTTGGAGGATAAGTTCATTAGAGTTACTAGCCTCAAATTGCTGCCCAAATAAATGCTTCACAGAGTTCTAGTAATAGACACATCTCAAACACAACTGTTCAGAGGAGACTGAGTGAATCAGGCCAAATTGCTGCAAAGAAACCACTACTAAAGGACACCAATAAGAAGTAAAGACTTGCTTGGGCCAAGAAACATGAGCAATGGACATTAGAACTGTTGAAAAACTGTCCTTTGGTCTGATGAGTCCAAATTTGAAATGTTTGGTTCCAACCGTCATGTCTTTGTGAGATGCAGAGTAGGTGAACAGATGACCGCCGCATGTCTGGTTCCCACTATGAGGCATGGAGGAGGTGGTGTGATAGTGCTTTGCTGGTGACACTGATTTATTTCGAATTCGAGGCACAATTAACCAGCATGACTACCACAGCATTCTGCAGCGATGCGCCATCCCATCTGGTCTGCGCTTAGTGGGACTATTATTTGTTTTTCAACAGGACAATGACCCAACACACCTCCAGGCTGTATAAGGGCTATTTGACCAAGGAGGAGAGTGATGGAGTGTTGCGTCAGATGACCTGGCCTCCACAATCACCTGACCTCAACTGAATTGAGATTGTTTGAGATGAGTTGGACTGCAGAGTGAAGGAAAAGCAGCCAACAAGTGCTCAGCATATGTGGGAACTCCTTCAAGACTGTTGGAAAAGCATTCTAGGTGAAGCTAGTTGAGAGAATGCCAATAGTGCTCAAAGCTATCAAGGCAAAGGGTGGCTACTTTGAAGAATCTCAACTATAAAATGTATTTTGATTTAACACGTTATTTCGTAGTTTGTAGAAAATAGTATAAATAAAGAAAAAACATTGAATGAGTAGGTGTCCAAACTTTTGACTGGTACTGTATATGATAGTCATCATGCACAAATAAATATAGGTGAAATATATATTGTTAGGTTTAATATCCAAAAAAGTCCAGAATTTCCATAAGTTTGGATGAGAAGGGGTAGTTTTACTATTAGATTACATCATCAGCTCATGTGATGTGTTGTGGTTGTGGACTAAAGCATTGAAAAATACATTTAAAAAAATAGTTGGAGAAAACATCTCCCTGATTCTTCCACCTGAATCCCCTGTAAGTCATTGCATGAATTGAAATTAGTGGTAAAAATCAGTTTAGCGTAAATGGATAAACTGTACTTAAACTTCCTATTGGACTTAAAATGGTGCGAGGCACAAAAATAATATCTCAATGCTTTGTGCATTTAGGTGTGAAACCTTACGCTTGCACCATGTGTGACATGAGGTTTGTTCAGCGCTACCACCTGACAAGACACTGCCTCACTCATACGGGTACAGTCCGCTCACCGTACCTATCACACATACAAGCTAGTAAAGGATGTTCGTAATATATTTTCACACACGTAATGAAGGACTGCTAGAAAATAAAAATGTCTCATCTACATAGTTTTGTAGTGATAAATTAGTAAATTGTTGATTTTAAGTTTAAAATACTGCAGCAACACAAATTAATATTTGTAATACATTCTAGTACAAGTTCCATTTTTTATTGTTTAAAGCTAGACCCCTAAAGATCTTCAGCTAATTTAGCTATCATGTGGATGTTGAGATAATAAAAACATTTATTTGAACAATAAATCTATAACAATCTATTTCCTGCTGTTCCAAACATGAATTGGCCAAGCACCAAGTAAAACGATATCATATTGTAAGCTTGTTGTGAGACATTGTCTGCAGCTAAGTAGCTATTGCTATAATGATTTTAGTGAAGAATTTAGTTAAAATTTGAAACTACAACTATTTTTTACATTGTCTAATGATTATTTTAGCTAGTTATTTTTGCAGTGGGATTATACGTTCTGCGAAGGCTTTGACACACAATTACAGATTTTGTTCTTAATAGTTTTATTCGGTGCTTAGTTCACAATTAGTTCACAATTGCGTGTGTTGATTGTTGTTAATTAGCTAGTAGTGTTTTATGATGAAAAAAATTCGTGTTCATTAGAGCTTAATAAACAAGTCAGATTGCCACGTCTTCTCATCCTTGTGATCAACAGCCCCCATCTTCAGGGTCCACATCGTGATATGACACGTAAAGCACTCTTACTGTAATTGTTACATGCTTATGGTAGCAAACAATTATCTCACAATAGTATTTGTAGTGCTAACTTGATTTTTGTGTTGTACTCTTTGGAGTGAGAGCTAATGCATTGCTCTGTGTGTGTATAGGGGTGAAGCCGTATGCTTGTTCCATGTGTGACATGAGGTTTATTCAGCGTAACCACCTGGAGAGACACAGCCACACTCATACGGGTATGCCCCCATTTACTGTACCCTTATCCCCAATAAAGGCTATTTTAACCAAAACAAATATACGATCACAACAAACTCGAGTTTGGATTGTCATGTCATTTGATGAGCTGTTGAACCAGCCTCAAACTATCAAAACTTTTCAGTGGCATTGAGTTGGTTTGATTTAAAAAGCAAAAACAAATATCAGTTTCCACTTTTATCTACACATAATGAGTTGATGACAAGACATCTTAAAATGTTACCACAAGTTTAGTTTCTTATCCTTAATTCCTGTCCAGAAACTGGCTCATATTCAGTAGTTTGTCTTAGTTTTGATGTCAGAAGATCTAAAGAAAACAGTTTCCCATCACTTTAACAAACATTTGTAGATTGGTTATTGTAGCCAGTAGACTTTTTTAAGAGTAAATCATATACAGTTTGTTGTGGTTGGACTCTGTGGATTTGATGTGATGAATCTGTTTGTGTGCTCTTTTAGGGGAGAAGCCGTTTGCTTGTGACATGTGTGACATGAGGTTTATCCAGCGTTACCATCTGGAGAGACACAAGCGTGTCCACAGCGGAGAGAAGCCTTATCAATGTGAGCGATGCCAGCAGGTAAAATAACTTAGACACAGACGAGGAACAGAGAAAGAGGCACACACATACCCAGGCACGTACATATACACACCTGCATTGGAGAGATGCCATCTGTGTGAGCAGTGCCAACACGTAGAAGAACTTGCCTTGCGTGCTGGCACTGAGGAACACATACACACCAGACATGCTCACGAAGCAAGGAGAGAGCGTCATGCCCTCTTACGTTACAAAACATCTGCCGCAGGGTGAGCAGTGGTTACAAAACATCTGCCGCAGGGTGAGCAGTGGTTACAAAACATCTGCTGCAGGGTGAGCAGTGGTTACAAAACATCTGCTGCAGGGTGAGCAGTGGTTACAAAACATCTGCTGCAGGGTGAGCAGTGGTTACAAAACATCTGCTGCAGGGTGAGCAGTGGTTACAAAACATCTGCCGCAGGGTGAGCAGTGGTTACAAAACATCTGCTGCAGGGTGAGCAGTGGTTACAAAACATCTGCTGCAGGGTGAGCAGTGGTTACAAAACATCTGCTGCAGGGTGAGCAGTGGTTACAAAACATCTGCCGCAGGGTGAGCAGTGGTTACAAAACATCTGCTGCAGGGTGAGCAGTGACCGCACATTGGAGAATGGTGTCACAGAGGCACATGTACACGCTGATAGACACGTAGCAAAGACATGCCCTACCAAGTTAGAATTTTATTTTTTAGGGTGAGCAGTGCCAGCACATAAGAGAATGTATTGCATTGGTCATGCACACACACGGATATACCAACATACAGATGCCTGCCCACGTTAAAAATAAGTATTCTCCTTGGGCTGTGCCCGCAGGTAAGAGAATGTATGCACATACTCTGACATGCAGTCACGTCTGTAGCCATGAAGTGCTTTGAAAGGTTGGTCATGGCTCACATCAACACCATCATCCCGGAAACCCTAGACCCACTCCAATTCACATACCGCCCCAACAGATCCACAGATGACGCAATCTCAATTGCACTTCACACTTCCTTTTCCCACCTGGACAAAAGGACCACCTATCTGAAAATGCTGTTCATTGACTACAGCTCAGCGTTCAAGACATTGCAGTGCCAGGACAGCACACTCTCCCTCAATGTGAGCAGGACAAAGGAGATGATCGTGGACTACAGGAAAAAGAGTGCCGAACACATCCCCCTTCACGGGGCTGCAGTGGAGCGGATCGAGAGTTTCAAGTTCCTTGCTGTCCACATCGCCAACAAACTATCATGGTCCAACCACACCAAGACCGTTGTGACGAGAGCACGACAACACCTTTTCCCCCTCGAGACTGAAAATATTTGGCATGGGTCCCCAGATCCTCAGTTCTACAGCTGCACCATCGAGAGCATCCTGACCGGTTGCATCATTGCCTGGTATGGCAACTGCTTGGGATTTGACTGCAAGGCGCTACAGAGGGTAGTGCGTACGGCCCGGTATATCACTGGGGCGAAACTTCCTGCCATCCAGGATCTATATACTAGGCAGTGTCAGAGGAAGGCCCAAACAATTATCGCTCCAGTCACCCTAGTCATAGACTCATAGCTACCGCACGGCAAGCGGTACCCAGAGCGCCAAATCTAGGTCCAAAAGGCTTCATAACAGCGTCTACCCCCAAGCCATAAGACTCCTGAACAGCTAATCAAATGGCCACCCAGACTATTTACATTGACCCCCTTTGTTTTAACACTGCTGCTGCTCGCTGTTTATTATCTATGCGTAGGCACTTTACCCCTACCTACATGTACAAATGACCTTGACTAACTTGTACCCCTGCACATTGACTCGGTACTGGTACCCCTTGTATATAGCCTCATTGTTATTTTATTACTTTACTTTATTACTTTATTAAGTCTATTTTCTTAACCTACAATGCAGTTCTAAGAAAATAAAGTTAAAGGCTTGTAAGTAAGCATTTCACGGTAAGATTGTATAAGATTGGATTTGACCCACATGCACCAGAAAAGCCCATTGACCAAACGGACACAGTGGGCTTAATTTTATTGGGCATGTGTACACACTCATCTGTTTAAATGAATGCTGCATAAATCCTCCATGTATGTGTTGTAGAACTTCTCGCGGACGGACCGGCTGCTGCGACATCGGCGGCTGTGCCAGGGCCGTGGTGTGGCCAAGGTGGAGAACCAGCCGTGCTGCGAGCCCCGCCCTTACTCCCAGGAGCCCCCACCCGCTCCACCCACCTGGAGCCCCCTTCACCCACCCCCTGGTCGACTGGCTGTCTGACTGACATTCCCTCCCATCCTCCCTCCCCCCATACACACACACCATCTCCCAGAGACGGGACAGGCCACCTAGTCTCACTCAACCCTGCACTCAGTGGCGCCACACTCTGGCAAAGACTGATCCTTCATCTCGGGTCCTGAGGTTACTATGACAGCGGGACAGATGTTTTTGTCTTCTTTTGAGAGCGAGTTTCCTTCGATAATCGCTGGTCTATTTTGTACTTAATCTATTTTTTAAAAGTTGTTTTTTATTATTATTTAGATGTATTGTTTGTGCTGTTGGTGGTACTCTCTGGTAGAGGGGGTGGGTGTTAAATGTTTGTTACACCATTACAATGATGAAGTGGGATATATATATATCTATATAACAATAAACAACACAGGACGTTTGTAGAAAATGTAGTTTGTGAAAGAAAAAAAGAGTTGTCAGACAATGGTACAGGTGTCAGAACTAAAACAGGGTTCCATAAAGTTTGATTTTAGGACGATATAGGCAAGTGGAGGATGTCCTAACAGGTCAGAAGTGAAGGGTCAGGTCAGAGGATATTGTGGTTCTTGTTGGATAAAGTTGCTGATGACTCAGGAAGTGGAACAGACATGATGATAGTGTTAGCAAGTTACATTACACCCTTTAACGGTGTATGTACAGAGGTCTATGGGAGCAGGTTGCAGGCTCTCTTCTACAGCCAGTTCTTATAAAGATGTACGTGGAAAACAACGGCACAAGATGGCAGCTTCAGCAAGTTCCATTACTTTGTTTGTACAGATCCTCATGTTGAGAGCATAGCAGGAGGTATACACAGTCTTGTGGCCTTAGAGCGTGCTTATGTTATTTGTTTAATTTGCCTTTTGTTTTTTTTTGTTCATTGTTTAATTATAATTTTCAGATAAGGATGCGCCACTGCCTTTTTAAAAGCTGGGTATGTTTTTCCAAAGCTGTCACCCTTATAGAACACTGCTTACTACAATGGCACTATAAGGCATAGGCAAATATTCCTTCATCTGTTCGTTGAGAATTGATATAGTGCTGGTTATTATTGGTAATAATTTAACCCTGGGTTCCTGAATGATTACGTGAGGGGAGTTTGACAATTCCAGTGAGATGCTAATAGTGCTAACTTCAATTTGTCAGGCAGTGCTTTGGTCAGCTAAAGGCCATACAGATACTTTTTCTGATAGTTAAATGAACACGTGTTTCACTTTGCTACACACTAACAAATGCCTTTAACTGAGATTGGGGTAGGTGTGTATAAAGGATTTCTGTCATGTTCTTTCGGGGGTTAGCCTTAACTCGAATAAGATCTCTCTTAAATAATCATTGTAGTGTAAAATTATATTGTAATGAATGACTGTAACCTGTACTGAACTTTTGAACATGTCTGTGGTTTACCCCCTCCAAGTGTAATGGCTACAGAGCACAGAGATGCTTTCATTAATGTCTATCTACTCTTGTCCTGGTTAATCAGTATTCCTATTGGTGGTGTTCCACAGCAGCCTGTCTGTGGGCTTGTAGCGCAGTTTAGGGAAGGATCTCTGAAACCTGGTACTGAGGACCAGTGTGTGCTGGACTTCACTTAAACCGATTCATTGAATTGAATGATTCTCAATGTCGCCAGGCTACTACTGTTAGTGAAACCAATGTACTTTTGTTTATTTAGTAATGCCAAATGTATATTCCAGAAATGTTGCGATGTACACTCTGCAGTAGTTAAGAGATTTAACTGTTTAAAAATGCCTGAGTGATTAAATGATGCAATCCAGCAAACAGGGGTATTCTAGTACCAGGGTTAAGAAACTGCAGCTTACTGTATGATTTGGCAACCCCTTGCCCCAAGAAATGTGGAAAGGATGCCACCTGTAACCACCACTACCCACTAGTGAGGCCACAGGGCAAGGTTGGTTGCCATTAACTGTTAAAGCCCTCTGTTCTGTCCTTTTTAAGGATTGTTCTCAATCTCATGATGAAAATGCAATAGAATCTTTTGAGTCTGATCAGTTAATACAGTGAGGTTTATTTTCTTCTAAGGGTCAGGTAAAGGATGGTGCGGTTAGAGAAGAGCTCCTTGCTCTCTGCTCTACTGTATTTGACGATTCTGGTAATGTTTCAAGGACCTTTTTTTTCTGATAATATAAACACTGGAGTGATAAAAACAAAAGTAAAAAACATGAAATATGGATTTTAAAAAATCAACTGTTCTAGATTTTAGTCTTTAGACAGAGCCTCTTACTACTCAACTTGACAAAGATGGCAGAACCATTTGGATCAGTACTGTGTTGAGAGCCCAGGGCGTTTTAGTAATTTCAAGATTAGAGGTGGTAGTACCTCAAGAAAATGACTGTTTTTATACAGGTCCCCTTCTATTTGTAGTGAATTATATTGATAGAAATATTAGGTAAGCAACAGCATCTACATTAGCTATCACAAGTTAGTATTTTCTTTGTCTTTATTAGTCTTGCATGCAGAGTTATGGTCCTCAGTTAAGATAGGATCTTATATTGATTATTATTTTGTCTAAGCAAAATACGTGCATAAAAATAACTTCTTAAAAAAATGTTACATTTGATTATTGTAAAAATGGGGAAACTAATATGTACCCTTGTGATCCAATTAGTTTTAATTGTAAGGGGAGAGGCTTCCTACCATTATGCTGAAATAAAATACTTTATAAAAGACTTGAGTTTTGTTTCCTCTGTTTACTCCAACAGCCTTGTCTGGGGGGATAATCAGTGATATGAATATATCAAATTGTATTGGTCACAGACGTGTTTAGCAGATGTTATTGCGCGTGTAGCGAAATGCTTGTGAAAGTGATGTTCTTTGAGGGCCGTCGCGCTATCTGCTTGAGGGGGGATATACATAGCTGTGACTATAACCGAAGAAAATTGTCTTGGGAGATAAAACGGTCAGCATTTGTTTGAGGTATTCTAGGTTGGTTGAACAAAAGGACTTGAGTTCCTGTACGTTATCACAATTACACCATGAGTCCTCAAGAGGGTACCAAAGTTGAGAGGAAATATGAGATGTGTGCAGAAAGGCTAGTCAGTGTCATATTGTAGATTCCTGATAATCAGAGTACCAGTCTACACTATCATGCCAACTTCTCATTGTCGTGCCAAACACATTTGTCTTGACAATGAGCACGAACTGATCTGGGACCAGGCTAATATCACACCACTACCTGGCTAGAATGTATGTTCTTTGAAGGTTTATTTAAACATTGCTAAGCTACATACTCATTATTGGGACTGATATATATATATATATATATATATACTGCTCAAAAAAATAAAGGGAACACTAAAATAACATCCTAGATCTGAATGAATTAAATATTCTTATTAAATACTTTTTTCTTTACATAGTTGAATGTGCTGACAACAAAATCACAAAAATGATGAATGGAAATCAAATTTATCAACCCATGGAGGTCTGGATTTGGAGTCACACTCAAAATTAAAGTGGAAAACCACACTACAGGCTGATCCAACTTTGATGTAATGTCCTTAAAACAAGTCAAAATGAGGCTCAGTAGTGTGTGTGGCCTCCACGTGCCTGTATGACCTCCCTACAACGCCTGGGCATGCTCCTGATGAGGTGGCGGATGGTCTCCTGAGGGATCTCCTCCCAGACCTGGACTAAAGCATCCGCCAACTCCTGGACAGTCTGTGGTGCAACGTGGCGTTGGTGGCATTGTCTTGCATTAGGAGGAACCCAGGGCCAACGGCACCAGCATATGGTCTCACAAGGGGTCTGAGGATCTCATCTCGGTACCTAATGGCAGGGCTGTGCGGCCCCCCAAAGAAATGCCACCCCACACCATGACTGACCCACCGCCAAACCGGTCATGCTGGAGGATGTTGCAGGCAGCAGAACGTTTTCCACGTCGTCTCCAGACTGTCACATCTGTCACGTGCTCAGTGTGATCTTGCTTTCATCTGTGAAGAGCACAGGGCGCCAGTGGCGAATTTGCCATTCTTGGTGTTCTCTGGCAAATGCCAAACGTCCTACACGGTGTTGGGCTGTAAGCACAACCCCCACCTGTGGAAGTCGGGCCCTCATACCACCCTCATGGAGTCTGTTTCTGACTGTTTGAGCAGACACATGCACATTTGTGGCCTGCTGGAGGTCATTTTGCAGGGCTCTGGCAGTGCTCCTCCTGCTCCTCCTTGCACAAAGGCGGAGGTAGCGGTCCTGCTGCTGGGTTGTTGCCCTCCTACGGCCTCCTCCACATCTCCTGATGTACTGGCCTGTCTCTTGGTTGGGCCTCCATGCTCTGGACACTACGCTGACAGACACAGCAAACCTTCTTGCCACAGCTCGCATTGATGTGCCATCCTGAACAGTTTGATTTCACAGAAGTGTGATTGACTTGGAGTTACGTTGTGTTGTTTAAGTGTTCCCTTTATTTTTTTGAGCAGTGTATATATATATATATAAAAACTTGTGGTGGTAATTGTCCTTTAGAGACCCTACCCCAGGCGGTAGTTGGTGTCAAATCAAATTGTATTTGTCACATGCGCCGAATACAAATGGTGTAGACTTTCCAATGAAACGCTTACTTCCAAACCCTTTTCCCAACGATGCAGAGTTAATAAAAACACGAGGTATGAAGCTATATACAGGGAGTACCAATACCATATCAATGTGCAGGGGTACAAGGTAATTGAGGTAGGTATGTACATATAGGCAGGAGTAACGTGACTAGGCATCAGGCTTGAGGAGTAGAAAAACAGTTGCAGAAGTGTATGAGTGTGTTTGTGTGCATATGTAGTGTGTACTGTGTGTGTGGGTTTGTATGATATATAGTGTGGGTAGTCTTGAGTGTGCGTATGTAGTGTGTACTGTGTGTGTGGGTTTGTATGATATATAGTGTGGGTAGTCTTGAGTGTGCGTATGTAGTGTGTACTGTGTGTGTGGGTTTGTATGATATATAGTGTGGGTAGTCTTGAGTGTGCGTATGTAGTGTGTACTGTGTGTGTGGGTATGTATGATATATAGTGTGGGTAGTCTTGAGTGTGCGTATGTAGTGTGTACTGTGTGTGTGGGTATGTATGATATATAGTGTGGGTAGTCTTGAGTGTGCGTATGTAGTGTGTACTGTGTGTGTGGGTTTGTATGATATATAGTGTGGGTAGTCTTGAGTGTGCGTATGTAGTGTGTACTGTGTGTGTGGGTTTGTATGATATATAGTGTGGGTAGTCTTGAGTGTGCGTATGTAGTGTGTACTGTGTGTGTTGGTTTGTATGATATATAGTGTGGGTAGTCTTGAGTGTGCGTATGTAGTGTGTACTGTGTGTGTGGGTTTGTATGATACAGTGCCTTGCGAAAGTATTCAACCCCCTTGAACTTTGCGACCTTTTGTCACATTTTAGGCTTCAAACATAAAGATATAAGATATATATTCTTCTTTTTTGTGAAGAATCAACAACAAGTGGGACACAATCATGAAGTGGAACGACATTTATTGGATATTTCAAACTTTTTTAACAAATCAAAAACTGAAAAATTGGGCGTGCAAAATTATTCAGCCCCTTTACTTTCAGTGCAGCAAACTCTCTCCAGAAGTTCAGTGAGGATCTCTGAATGATCCAATGTTGACCTAAATGACTAATGATGATAAATACAATCCACCTGTGTGTAATCAAGTCTCCGTATAAATGCACCTGCACTGTGATAGTCTCAGAGGTCCGTCAAAAGCGCAGAGAGCATCATGAAGAACAAGGAACACACCAGGCAGGTCCGAGATACTGTTGTGAAGAAGTTTAAAGCCGGATTTGGATACAAAAAGATTTCCCAAGCTTTAAACATCCCAAGGAGCACTGTGCAAGCGATAATATTGAAATGGAAGGAGTATCAGACCACTGCAAATCTACCAAGACCTGGCCGTCCCTCTAAACTTTCAGCTCATACAAGGAGAAGACTGATCAGAGATGCAGCCAAGAGGCCCATGATCACTCTGGATGAACTGCAGAGATCTACAGCTGAGGTGGGAAACTCTGTCCATAGGACAACAATCAGTCGTATATTGCACAAATCTGGCCTTTATGGAAGAGTGGCAAGAAGAAAGCCATTTCTTAAAGATATCCATAAAAAGTGTTGTTTAAAGTTTGCCACAAGCCACCTGGGAGACACACCAAACATGTGGAAGAAGGTGCTCTGGTCAGATGAAACCAAAATTGAACTTTTTGGCAACAATTCAAAACGTTATGTTTGGCGTAAAAGCAACACAGCTGAACACACCATCCCCACTGTCAAACATGGTGGTGGCAGCATCATGGTTTGGGCCTGCTTTTCTTCAGCAGGTACAGGGAAGATGGTTAAAATTGATGGGAAGATGGATGGAGCCAAATACAGGACCATTCTGGAAGAAAACCTGATGGAGTCTGCAAAAGACCTGAGACTGGGACGGAGATTTGTCTTTCAACAAGACAATGATCCAAAACATAAAGCAAAATCTACAATGGAATGGTTCAAAAATAAACATATCCAGGTGTTAGAATGGCCAAGTCAAAGTCCAGACCTGAATCCGATCGAGAATCTGTGGAAAGAACTGAAAACTGCTGTTCACAAATGCTCTCCATCCAACCTCACTGAGCTCGAGCTGTTTTGCAAGGAGGAATGGGAAAACATTTCAGTCTCTCGATGTGCAAAACTGATAGAGACATACCCCAAGCGACTTACAGCTGTAATCGCAGCAAAAGGTGGCGCTACAAAGTATTAACTTAAGGGGGCTGAATAATTTTGCACGCCCAATTTTTCAGTTTTTGATTTGTTAAAACAGTTTGAAATATCCAATAAATGTCGTTCCACTTCATGATTGTGTCCCACTTGTTGTTGATTCTTCACAAAAAAATACAGTTTTATATCTTTATGTTTGAAGCCTGAAATGTGGCAAAAGGTCGCAAAGTTCAAGGGGGCCGAATACTTTCGCAAGGCACTGTATATAGTGTGGGTAGTCTTGAGTGTGCATAGGTTCAATGTAGATAGTCCAGGTAACCACTTCATTAACTATTTAACAGTCATGGGCATGGCTTGGGGATAGAAGCTGTCTCGGAGCTTGTTCGTGTAAGACCTGATGCTCCGGTACCGTTTGCCAGATGGTAGCAGAGAGAACAGTCTGTGGCTTGGGTGGCTGAAGTCTTTGGCAGTTTTCGGACCTTCCTCTCCATGTGTTGGCATGAACTCAAAGGGCATTGTTGGTGTAACTGCTCCAAATCTCTTCAAGTCAAATTAAACGGCTCACTTTGCCTTAAATTAAACCGTGTTTGCGGTGATCCAGAAGTTCTTTGGAACGTACAGGTATTTCCCCAGAAACACGGACCGTGGTCCTTCTCTGTCCATTCCACATCCCCCTCAAACCATCAACACTTGCTGATCATAACGGCATGGAGGGGAGGAGGAGAAAAACGTGGAGTTAGTCAGGGGTGTCCTCTAAGGCCTGCCTTTCTATTGTCTAGCTGCCTGTGCTTTCCCAAATGCCCTGTGAATGGTGTGTGTACAAATAGGATAAGACACTGTTTTGTCCTGGTAATGCACCCACCACCATCCAATTGAAATGGTCTTGTGTGTATGGTGCTGTAATAAAGTATGTATGCAGAAGGGTGTTCTGGAAAAAGTATCCACAAATTCAGGATAGTGTTGAGTTAACCTGCAACAAAGCAGGTTAGTTGTGGAGGATTCATTCATTCCCACGGTTTCTAAGTTCATTTGAGATAAATAAATAAAAATACTCGCTAACTCATTGATCCTGCTTTTCTTTGTTTCGCTTAAACTCCCCCCAAAAAGATCTTGGTATTTGTTTCATTAGTCCATTGTTGATACAGCCGGTCTGATTGGTTTCCTTTAAGCTTCACTACCTCAGATGTTTTCCTACACACTGACTGCAATGCTATCAGAGTTTTAGGGGTCTAATGAAACCATCTCACTGAGGCATCACTCATAGAGGACTTGCTCTCTCTCCATTCCCCTGTCTCTCCCTTTTTCGAGGGGTTCAGCCATAGACTAATTTACAGCACCCTGGAGCTCCGAGCACTTAACACAGAGCCATCCTAAGTGAGGGGAGAGTATGGTTGCTGATGGGGTGAAAGGTCACTGCTAGGGTGTGTGCATCTTTTCATAAAGTAGGTGTCTGGGTAGAGTTTTCAGTGTTTCTCTAGATAACGGACACCCGGTAAGGTTGCAGACAGTTTGGTTGGACACATTGCAGTGGGGTAGATTATAGAATTCTGATAAAGCTTTTATTTATCTCATTGATCTTTCAGATGTTTCTGAAATCAGAGAGTTAAACCCTCCTTTCATTTCTCATGGTTTGAGCCTGGATCCCTCACTGTCATAAATCAGTACAAATTATTTAAAAGCACCCCAGACTCAGACACCCCACTCCTCCCACCATGAGGTACAGGGGTGGCCTGTCATTTAGTGGTTAATTAACAAATGAATCAGCTGCTCTGCAAATGCAGTGATTGACCCTTGGTGATCCCCCACAGGATCACCATGGTTACTGTCTGTGGTAATTAAAGATTATATTTAAGGTCGCAGATACATGTCCTGGAGGGGTCTGTGGCTTCATGTCAGCATTTACACACACACGCACACACACACACACACACACGCAATGTTGACTAAAAATCATATTTTTGTAATATAATGACTATGAGGTGCAGACTCTGAGCTTTAGGATATTTTCATCCATATCGGGTGAACCGTTTAGAAATTACACCAGTTTTTGTACATTTTAGGGGACCAAAAGTATTGGGACAAATTCACTTATATGTGTATTAAAGTATTCAAAATCTTATTTGGTCCCATATTCCTAGCATGTAATGATTACATCAAGCTTGTGACTCTATACACTTGTTGGATGCATTTGCTGTTTGTTCTAGTTTGTTTCAGAAGTCACTTTTATTGTAAATAAGAATATAATAGGTTTCTGAACACTTCTACCTTAATGTGGATGCTACAATGATTTGTATTTATTTATTTAACCCTTATTTTACCAAGTAAGTTGACTGAGAACACATTCTCATTGACAGCAACGACCTGGGGAATAGTTACAGGGGCTGAGGAGGGGGGGATGAATGAGCCAATTGGAAGCTGGGGATGATTAGGTGGCTATTATGGAATGAGGGCCAGATTGGGAATTTAGACGCACACATGTCATACCCACAAGACATGCTAACCTCTCACCATTACATTAGCATTTTGGGGGGTATGATATTTATGCCTTTTACTTTCTCATTAATCATTATTCCTGATTCATTCAGGATTATCTATAATCATGGTCGCGTTCACATTAATGTAGAAGTGTTTAGAAACATATTATGTTATCATTTACAATAAAAGTGACTCCAAAATATATACATTATTTACCATCAATTTATACTGGGCACAAAATAATATGAAACACAACCAAAACAAACAGAAAATGCATCCAACAAGTTTGTATTTACAAGCTTGATGTAGTCATTGGGTGCTAGGAATATGGGACCCAATACTTAACTTTTTACTATTTTAATACACATATAAAGTTCATTTGTCCTAATACTTTTGATCCCCTATGTGCAAAAAGTTCTGTAACTTCGAAACTGTTCGCTGGATGAGAATACCCTCTATTTAAAGATGTCATAGTCAATGTATCATTTCAAGTACAGAGCCAAAACAACAAAAAAGGTGTCACTGTGCCAATACTTTTGGCACAAAACTGTATACTGTATCAACAACTAACCACTCTGTGCCAGATCTAGAAGAAAAAAAATATTTCAGCTTAGTGAGTGTCAGCTTGTTTCCTCAGCAGTGAGAATGGATTTTGAGAGGACCGTCTGAGTTATTTTAGAGGGAGAGTGTGCATTAGCTTCAACTTCAACCATGATTTAGACTGGTCAACACTAGTGTATGGAGGGGGATCAGATAAGTCATCTTAACAGAGAACTGGAATTTCACATGCTTTTAAAGTCTGTAAATTCCTAACAAGGAAAAATGACATACATTGCTGCTTTCCATTGGATTATGTGTTGAAGAGATAGAAAAATGACTGCTATTAACACCACCAGACTGGAGAAGTACTACTTTACTTCTACTACTGTGTGCTACCACATCTACTCGTCCCATTGTGTCTGTGATTACACAACAGTAGTAGGCTTGATTACCAACGATGACAAGACAGCCTACAGGGAGGAGGTGAGGGCTCTGGGAGTGTAGGGCCTGGAAAACAATCTCTCTCTCAATGTCAACAAAACAAAGGAGATGATCGTGGACTTCAGGAAACAGCAGAGGGTGCACCCCTCTATCTACATCAACTGGACCACAGTCGAGAAGGTGGAAAGCTTCAAGGTGTGAACTGAAAACAAACTGAAATGGACCACCCACACATATGATGTGGTGAAGAAGGTGCAACAGAGCCTCTTCAACTGTCAGGAGGCTAAAGAAATGTAGCTTGTCACTTAAAATCCTCACTAATTTTTACAGACGCACAATTGAAAGTATCCTATTGGGCTGTATCACCGCCTGGTACGGCAACTGCACCGCCCAAAACCGCAAGGCTCTCCAGAGGGTGGTGCGGTCTGCCCAACGCATCACTGGGGGCAAACTACCCACCCTCCAGGACACCTACAGCATCCGATGTCACATCAGTCAGGAAGTTAAAGCTTGGTCACAAATGGGTTTTCCAAACAAACAATGACCCCAAGCATACTTCCAAAGTTGTGGCAAAATGGCTTAAGGACAACAGAATCAAGGTATTGGAGTGGCCATCACAAAGCCCTGACCTCAATCCAATAGAAAATGTGTAGACAGAACTGAAAAAGCGTGTGCGAGCAAGGAGGCCTACAAACCTGACTCAGTTACACCAGCTCTGTCAGGAGGAATGGGCCAAAATTCACCCAACCTATTGTGGGAAGCTACCCAAAAAGCTACCCAAAAAGTTTGAAAGTTAAACAATTTAAAGGCAATGCTACCAAATACTAATTGAGTGTATGTAAACTTCTGACCCACTGGGAATGTGATGAAAAAAATGTAATCTGAAATAAATAATTCTCTCTACTATTATTCTTACATTTCAACATTCTTAAAATAAAGTGGTGATCCTAACTGACCTAAGACAGGGAATTGGTACTAGGATTAAAAATTAATTGTGAAAAACTGAGTTTAAATGTATTTGGCTAATGTATTTGGCTACTATATATATATATATATATATATATATATATATATATATATATATATATATATATATATGTATGCATGTGTCTGTGCCAATGTTTGTGTTGCTTCACAGTCCCCACTGTTCTATAAGGTGTTTTTTAATCTATTTGTTTAATCTAATTTTACTGCTTGCATCAGTTACTTGATGTGGAATAGAGTTCCATGTAGTCATGGCTCTATGTAGTACTGTGTGCCTCCCATAGTCTGTTCTGGATTTGGGGACTGTGAAGAGACCGCTTGTGGTATGTCTTGTGGGGTATACATGGGTGTCCAAGCTGTGTGCCAGTAGTTTAGACAGACAGGTTGGTTCATTCAACATGTCAATACATCTCATAAATAAAAGTAGTGATGAAGTCAATCTCTCCTCCACTTTCAGCCATGAGAGATTGACATGCATATTATTAAAATTAGCTCTCTGTGTACATCCAAGGGCCAGCTGTGCTGCCCTGTTCTGAGCCAATTGCAATTTTCCTAAGTCCTTTTTTGTGGTGCCTGACCACATGACTGAACAGTAGTCTAGGTGTGACAAAACTAGGGCCTGTAGGACCTGCGTTGTTGATAGGGCTGTTAAGAAAGCAAAGCAGCGCTTTATCATAGACAGACTTCTCCCCATCTTAGCTACTACTGCATCAATATGTTTTGACCATGACAGTTTACAATCTAGGGTTACTCCAAGCAGTTTAGTCATCTCAACTTACTCAATTTCCACATTATTTATTACAATATTTAGTTGAGGTTTAGGGTTTAGTGAGTGTTTTTTTCCAAATGCAATGCTTTTAGTTTGAGAAATATTTAGGGATAACTTATTCCTGGCCACCCACCTAGGAAAAAACTGGATGCAGTCTATCACAGTGCCATCCGTTTTGTCACTAAAGCACCTTATACCACCCACCACTGCGACTTGTATGCTCTAGTCGGCTGGCCCTCGCTACATATTCGTCGCCAGACCCACTGGCTCCAGGTCATCTACAAGTCCTTGCTAGGTAAAGCCTTATCTCAGTTCACTGGTCACGATGGCAACACCCATCCGTAGCACTCGCTCCAGCAGGTGTATCTTACTGATCATCCCTAAAGCCAACACCTCATTTGGCCGCCTTTCGTTTCAGTACTCTGCTGCCTGTGACTGGAACGAACTGCAAAAATCGCTGAAGTTGGAGACTTTTATCTCCCTCACCAACTTCAAACACCAGCTATCTGAGCAGCTAACCGATCGCTGCAGCTGTACATAGTCTATTGGTAAATAGCCCACCCATTTTCACCTACCTCATTCCCATACTGTTTTTATTTATTTACTTTTCTGCTCTTTTGCACACCAATATCTCTACCTGTACATGACCATCTGATCATTTATCACTCACTCCAGTGTTAATCTGCAAAATTGTAATTATTCGCCTACCTCCTCATGCCTTTTGCACACATTGTATATAGACTCCCCCTTTTTTTTCTATTGTGTTATTGACTTGTTAATTGTTTACTCCATGTGTAACTCTGTGTTGTCTGTTCACACTGCTATGCTTTATCTTGGCCAGGTCGCAGTTGCAAATGAGAACTTGTTCTCAACTAGCCTACCTGGTTAAATAAAGGTGAAATAAAAATAATAATAATTAAAAAAAAAAAAAAAATTTTAAACTGCAGCTCTTTGTTGAGTGTTGCATTAATTTCAGTTGCTGTAGTAGCTGACGTGTGTAGTGTTGAGTCATCTGCATACATAGACACTCTGGCTTTACTCAAAGTCAGGGGCATGTCGTTAGTAAAAAATGAAAAAAGCAAGGGGCCTAAACAGCTACCCTGGGGAATTCCTGATACTAACTGGATTATAGTTGAGAGGCTTCCATTAAAGAACACCCTCTGTGTTCTGTTAGACAAGTAACTCTTTATCCACATTATACCAGGTGATGTAAAGCCATAACACATACGTTTTTCCAGCAGCAGACTATGATCGATAATGTCAAAAGCTGCACTGAAGTCTAACAAGGCAGCCCCCACAATAATTTGTATCATCAATTTCTCTCAGCCAATCATTAGTCATTTGTGTAAGTGCTGTGCTTGTTGAGTGTCCTTCCCTATAAGCATGCTGAAATTCTGTTGTAATTTTTTTTACTGTGAAATAGCATTGTATCTGGTCAAACACAATAAATTTTTTCCAGAGGTTTACTAAGGGTTGGTAACAGGCTGATTGGTCGGCTATTTGAGCCAGTAAAGGGGGCTTCACTATTCTTGAGTAGTGGAATGACTTTAGCTTCCCTCCAGGCCTGAGGGCATACGCTCTCTAGTAGGCTTAAATTGAAGATGTGGCAATATCGTCTGCTATTATCCTCAAGTAATTTCCATCCAGATTGTCAGACCCTGGTGGGTTGTCATTGTTGATAGACAACAATACATTTTCTCACCTCTTCCACACTGACTTTATGGATTTCAAAAGTAGAGTTCTTGTCTTTCATAATTTGGTCTGATATACTTGGATGTGTAGTGTCAGCATTTGTTGCTGGCATCTCATCCCTAAGTTTGCTTATCTTGTCAATGAAAAAGTAATTAAAGTAGTTTGCAATATCAGTGGGCTTTGTGATGAATGAGCCATCTTTGTTTCATAGTGTAGTTTATTTTGATTTAGTTTAGTCACATGATCTCTTAATTTGCAGTACGTTTGCCAGTCAGTTGGGCTGCCAGACTTAATTACCATACCTTTTGCCTCCTCCGTCTCAACCATACAATTTTTCAATTCCTCATCAATCCAAGGGGATTTAACAGTTTTTACAGTAATTTTCTTAATGGGTGCGTGCTTATTAGTAAATGTAATAAGTAGTTTCATAAATGCGCTAAGTGCAGCGTCTGGTTGTTCCTCATTACACACCACAGACCAGCAAATATTCTTTACATCATCAATATGAATCACAACTAAACTTCTTGTATGACCACTATTGCACTATATTAGGCCCAGCCTTTGGAACTTTGGTTTTCCTAGATATGGCAATTATTTTGTGATCACTACATCCTATGGATTTGGATACTGCTTTAAAGCAAATATCTGCAGCGTTAGTAAAGATGTGATCAATACATGTTGATGATTTAATTCCTGTGTTGTTTGTAACTACCCTGGTAGGTTGACTGACAACCTGATCCAGGTTGTAAGCACTGGTTACAGTTAGAATTGTGATCCTGAGTGGACAGCCAGTCAATATTTAAATCACCCAGAAAATATAATTCTCTGTTGATATTAGATTGCTACCACTGTATCATCAAAGGTATTATCTAAGAGTTTCAGATATATAATATGAATGTCATCTGTTACAAGCAAGTTATTGACTTCATGGACCTTGTTTCTTAGGCTACATATGTTAATATGGGCTATTTTTAGCACTTTTCTGGGTGGCCTCCGAAGAACACCATTCTTGTTTAGTGTTTTATGTATCGTAGACTCATCAGAGATGTTAGCATGTTCCAGAGATTTCTGTAAGTCTTTAGCTGACACTAGGATTCTTCTTAACCTCATTGAGCATTATGCGTTGTGCTCTTGCAGTCATCTTTGCAACTCTTAGGGAGAGTAGCAACATTGCTGAACTTTCTCCATTTATAGAGAATTTGTCTTACTGTGGACTGATGAACATCAAGGCTTTTAAAGATACTTTTGTAACCCTTTCCAGCTTTATGCGAGTCAACAATTCTTAATCGTAGTTCTTCTGAGATCTCTTTTGTTCGATGCATGGTTCACATCAGGCAATGCTTCTTGTGAATAGTAAACTCAAATTTTGTGAGTGTTTTGTACAGTGGGGCAAAAAAGTATTTAGTCAGCCACCAATTGTGCAAGTTCTCCCACTTAAAAAGATGAGAGAGACCTGGAATTTTCATAATAGGGACACTTCAACTATGACAGACAAAATGAGAAGAAAAAAAAATCCAGAAAATCACATTGTAGGATTTATAATGAATTTATTTGCAAAATATGGTGGAAAATAAGTATTTGGTCAATGACAAAAGTTTATCTCAATACTTTGTTATTTACCCTTTGTTGGCAATGACAGAGGTCTAACTGTTTCTGTAAGTCTTCACAAGGTATTCACACACTGTTGCTGGTATTTTGGCCCATTCCTCCATGCAGATCTCCTCTAGAGCAGTGATGTTTTGGGGCTGTTGCTGGGCAACACGGACTTTCAACTCCCTCCAAAGATTTTCTATGGGGTTGAGATCTGGAGACTGGCTAGGCCACTCCAGGACCTTGAAATGCTTCTTACGAAGCCACTCCTTCGTTGCCCGGGCGGTGTGTTTGGGATCATTGTCATGCTGAAAGACCCAGCCACGTTTCATCTTCAATGCCCTTGCTGATGGAAGGAGGTTTTCACTCAAAATCTCACGATACATGGCCCCATTCATTCTTTCCTTTACACGGATCAGTCGCCCTGGTCCCTTTGCAGAAAAACAGCCCCAACGCATGATGTTTCCAGCCCCATGCTTCACAATAGGTATGGTGTTCTTTGGATGCAACTCAGCATTCTTTGTCCTCCAAACACGACGAGTTGAGTTTTTACCAAAAAGTTCTATTTTGGTTTCATCTGACCATATGACATTCTCGCAATCTTCTTCTGGATCATCAAAATGCTCTCTAGCAAACTTCAAACGGGCCTGGACATGTACTGGCTTAAGCAGGGGGACACGTCTGGCACTGCAGGATTTGAGTCCCTGGCGGTGTAGTGTGTTACTGATGGTAGGCTTTGTTACTTTGGTCCCAGCTCTCTGCAGGTCATTCACTAGGTCCCCCCGTGTGGTTCTGGGATTTTTGCTCACCGTTCTTGTAATCATTTTGACCCCACGGGGTAAGATCTTGCGTGGAGCCCCAGATCGAGGGAGATTATCAGTGGTCTTGTATGTCTTTCATTTCCTAATAATTGCTCCCACAGTTGATTTCTTCAAACCAAGCTGCTTACCTATTGCAGATTCAGTCTTCCCAGCCTGGTGCAGATCTACAATTTTGTTTCTGGTGTCCTTTGACAGCTCTTTGGTCTTGGTCATAGTGGAGTTTGGAGTGTGACTGTTTGAGGTTGTGGACAGGTGTCTTTTATACTGATAACAAGTTCAAACAGATGCCATTAATACAGGTAACGAGTGGAGGACAGAGGAGCCTCTTAAAGAAGAAGTTACAGGTCTGTGAGAGCCAGAAATCTTGCTTGTTTGTAGGTGACCAAATACTTATTTTCTTATTACCAAATACTTATACCATAATTTGCAAATAAATTCATTAAAAATCCTACAATGTGATTTTCTGGATTTTTTCCCCTCATTTTGTCTGTCATAGTTGAAGTGTACCCATGATGAAAATTACAGGCCACTCTCATATTTTTAAGTGGGAGAACTTGCACAATTGGTGGCTGACTAAATACTTTTTTGCCCCACTGTATAGGGCAAGGCAGCTCTAACCAACATCTCCCATCTCGTCTCATTGATTGAACTCCAGGTTAGCTGACTCCTGACTCCAATTAGCTTTTGGAGAAGTCATTAGCCTAGGGGTTCACATACTTTTTCCAACCTACACTGTGAATGTTTAAATTATGTATTCAATATAAACAACATAAATACAATAATTTGTGTATTATTAGTTTAAGCACATTATGTTTGTCTATTGTTGTGACTTAGATGAAGGTCAGATACAATTTTATGACCAATTTATGCAGAAATCCATGTAATTCCAAAGGGTTCACATACTTTTTCTTGCCACTTCATATAATGTTTTCTAATACTACTCTATGGTATCTCATTCACTCAATAATGCTTACATATCTTGCATTACTCATCTCATATGTATATACTGCTTTTATATACTATTCTACTGTATCTTAGTCCGTTCCGCTCTGACATCACTCATCCATATGTATATAGTCTTAATTAATTCCTTCTTAGATTTATGTGTATTGGGTATATGTTGTGTAATGTGTTCGATATTACTGCACTGTCGGAGCTAGAAGCACAAGCACTTCGCTACACCCGCAATAACATGTGCTAAACATGTGTATGTGACCAATTAAATTTGATTTGATTTGAAGGCTAGTTACTGTATGATTGGCTAATCATGAGATGGGATGGGATGTTGTTCAATTACCCACCCATACCAAAATGTATGCCCTTATGATTGTAAGTCTCTTTGGATAAAAGTGTCTGCTAAATGGCACATATTATATATTATATTGTGGTTTCTGGCTGCTTCCTTGCAATATTGAAACCATGATATCGTAGCCACTGCAGGTTCGTCACGTTGTTATATTTGTCATTTACTAGGACAATGTAAGAGAACAGGCACTTTCACTGATAGACCTCTTAGCTTAGCTGAGATTCGTCTAACAAAAAGATATAAATCAAAATTATATTGTAAAAAATAATGGTCATCATATTTTAATAACGCATAAATCAATGGTAAACAGGGGTGAATCTCTGAATGAGAATGAGGGTCTTCTTCTCATAGGATGATGAAAAACAGAAGCCATTTTGGGTGGGACCATTCAATAGCAGCAGCTGCTGTGTCAGGCACAAAACGGGGCTAATGTTGGGCCATTTTAGTAAAGAAATGTAATGTCTACATCAGTGGTGAATGGACAAGGCTGTCTATCCAATGTTAGCATACCTAACCCATGTTACCTTGAAGCTTACAGTAAAGATATGTCATTATTATTTAGGTGTAAATAACCCTTCTATGTGTCTTTATGCATCTCTTGATGACTGTCTCCATCAGGGGTTGGACATAGTGTCTCACCTCAATGTTGTGTAGGTGTCTGTATACGTTCATGTATTGATTATTGTGAGGTCCCTTGCTCTTCTCTACTTGGACAGAGATGAATTGGAGACATGGACCCGCCCCCTCCCCTCTGCTGACAGGTTAGAGTTGCTTGACGCCCATGTGAAGTGTAAAAAATCACTTAACTGTCTGACATGATGGGCTTAAGCTTGGACAGGTCCATTACCACCGTGGCCCTGACATCAATCTGGAGCTACTTTAGCTTCTGTCAGTCCCAACATCAGTCAAGGCTTCTGGTCAATGAAGAGCCCCATTGTCTCCCAATAGGGGGCGTCATTCCTACTTGGTCCTTCAAACCGGATTGTCGGTTCACAGCACTCACCGTTTGTCTACTGGACATCATGTCAGAATTTATGAATAGACTCAGGCCTATGGTGGTTAGTGTGATCAGGGAAGAGGAAGGATAAAAACAGAGAGGAGGACTAAGGACTAAAGATAGAGAGAGAGAGCTGGAGAAAGGTCCATAGAAACAAAGAGGAATGGAGAAAAAGATACACACCGACAGGCAAATGGATTATTGCTAAACTGCAGAGAGTTCGAGATCAAAAGATGGAAAACCTGACCAACAGACAGATCAAATCAAATCAAATGTATTTATATAGCCCTTCTTACATCAGCTGATATCTCAAAGTGCTACAGAAACCCAACCTAAAACCCCAAACAGCATGCAATGCAGGTGTAAAAGCACGGTGGCTAGGAAAAACTCCCTAGAAAGGCCAAAACCTAGGAAGAAACCTAGAGAGGAACCAGACTATGAGGGGTGACCAGTCCTCTTCTTGCTGTGCCGGGTGTAGATTATAACAGAACATGGCCAAGATGTTCAAATGTTTATAAATGACCAGCATGGTCAAATAATAATAAACACAGTAGTTGTCGAGGGTGCAGCAAGTCAGCACCTCAGGAGTAAATGTCAGTTGGCTTTTCATAGCCGATCATTAAGAGTATCTCTACCGCTCCTGCTGTCTCTAGAGAGTTGAAAACAGAAGGTCTGGGACAGGTAGCACGTCCAGTGAACAGGTCAGGGTTCCATAGCCGCAGGCAGAACAGTTGAAACTGGAGCATCAGCACGGCCAGGTAGACTGGGGACAGCAAGGAGTCATCATGCCAGTTAGTCCTGAAGCATGGTCCTAGGGCTCAGGTCCTCCGAGAGAGAAAGAAATAGAGAAAGAGAGAATTAGAGAGAGCATACTTAAATTCACACAGGACACCGGATAAGACAGGAGAAGTACTCCAGATATAACAAACTGACCCTAGCCCCCCGATACATAAACTACTGCAGCATAACTACTGGAGGCTGAGACAGGAGGGGTCAGGAGACACTGTGGCCCCATCCGATGATACCCCCGTACAGGGCCAAACAGAAAATATATAACTCCACCCACTTTGCCAAAGGACAGCCCCCACACCACTAGAGGGATATCTTCAACCACCAACTTACCATCCTGAGACAAGGCCGAGTATAGCCCACAAAGATCTCCGCCACGGCACAACCCAAGGGGGGACGCCAACCCAGACAGGAGGATCACGTCATTGACTCAACCCATTCAAGTGACGCACCCCTCCCAGGGACGGCATGGAAGAGTACCAGTAAGCCAGTGACTCAGCCCCTGTAATAGGGTTAGAGGCAGAGAATCCCAGTGGAGAGAGGGGAACCGGCCAGGCAGAGACAGCAAGGGTGGTTCGTTGCTCCAGAGCCTTTCCGTTCACCTTCACACTCGTATGACCCACTGAAGAGATGAGTCTTCAGTAAATACTTAAAGGTTGAGACAGAGTCTGCGTCTCTCACATGGGTAGGCAGACCATTCCATAAAAATGGAGCTCTATAGGAGAAAGCCCTGCCTCCAGCTGTTTGCTTAGAAATTCTAGGGACAATTAGGAGGCCTGCGTCTTGTGACCGTAGCGTACGTGTAGGTATGTACGGCAGGACCAAATCAGAGAGATAGGTAGGAGCAAGCCCATGTAATGCTTTGTAGGTTAGCAGTAAAACCATGAAATCAGCCCTTGCCTTAACAGGAAGCCAGTGTAGGGAGGCCAGCACTGGAGTAATATGATCAAATGTTTTGGTTCTAGTCAGGATTCTAGCAGTCGTATTTAGCACTAACTGAAGTTTATTTAGTGCTTTATCTGGGTAGCCGGAAAGTAGAGCATTGCAGTAGTCTAACCTAGAAGTAACAAAAGCATGGACTCATTTTTCTGCATCATTTTTGGACAGAAAGTTTCAGATTTTTGCAATGTTACGTAGATGGAAAAAAGCTGTCCTTGAAATGGTCTTGATATGTTCTTCAAAAGAGAGATCAGGGTCCAGAGTAACGCCGAGGTCCTTCACAGTTTTATTTGAGACGACTGTACAACCATCAAGATTAGTGGCAGATTCAACAGAAGATCTATTTGTTTCTTGGGACCTATGTTGTGGAAATTTCCTGTATTACCAAATCATGAGAGAGCAAACCACACACAAGTCAGAGTTATATCATAAAGTCCATCTTTAATCATATATGAGCTTCACCATAGCCCTGTGACTCTCAGATCAATTCAGTGTCTATAAATGAATCCTCTGGGAGTGCTTACAAAACAGTTCTTAGTATCATTTATAGCCAAGACACACCCATCTCAACTCACATGACAAATAACAGATCTTACGAACATTACACAAATAACCTTTTACTTGAAAGAGGAGTATCCCATAGCTAGATAGCATTAGCTATAACTTATTGTTCAGTTTGGTCTCCTAAACAAAGTTATCATCTAGTTCTTGGTACCACTTAGGACCAAAACATTACCTCATCCAATGGCATATATCAATTGTCAATTCTAGATACTTCCATCTCAAATACACCCCCTCCTGGACAAGATCAGAAAAGACAGTGAGCCTCTTAGGTCATATACTAGATCAAGATAAGGGCAACCTCAGAGCTGACATACGATAGTTACAGACACATTCCCATAAGAAGACAAGCCTGACCTCTCCCCTCTCTGGGGCCCAAGTTTCCCACATAAGCATACTTATGAAAATTGATAAAACATCTTATTTATCAATGTTACCTAAAGAATTCTGATTCTGCCACAACACCTAGAACAAGCATCTCTGTTTTGTCCGAGATTAAAAGTAGAACGTTTGCAGCCATCCACTTCCTTATGTCTGAAACACAGGCTTCTAGCGAGGGCAATTTTGGGGCTTCACCATGTTTCATTGAAATGTACAGCAGTGTGTCATCCGCATAGCAGTGAAAGTTAACATTATGTTTTCGAATGACATCCCCAAGAGGTAAAATATATAGTGAAAACAATAGTGGTCCTAAAACGGAACCTTGAGGAACACCGAAATTTACAGTTGATTTGTCAGAGGACAAACCATTCACAGAGACAAACTGATATCTTTCCGACAGATAAGATCTAAACCAGGCCAGAACTTGTCCGTGTAGACCAATTTGGGTTTCCAATCTCTTCAAAAGAATGTGGTGATTGATGGTATCAAAAGCAGCACTAAGGTCTAGGAGCACGAGGAGAGATGCAGAGCCTCGGTCTGACTCCATTAAAAGGTAATTTACCACCTTCACAAGTGCAGTCTCAGTGCTATGATGGGGTCTAAAAAAGACTGAAGCATTTCGTATACATTGTTTGTCTTCAGGAAGGCAGCTTTTTCTCAAATTTTTGAGAGGAATGGAAGATTCAATATAGGCCGATAGTTTTTATATTTTCTGGGTCAAGGTTTGGCTTTTTCAAGAGAGGCTTTATTACTGCCACTCTTAGTGAGTTTGGTACACATCCAGTGGATAGAGAGCCGTTTATTATGTTCAACATAGGAGGGCCAAGCACAGGAAGCAGCTCTTTCAGTAGTTTAGTTGGAATAGGGTCCAGTATGCAGCTTGAAGGTTTAGAGGCCATGATTATTTTCATCATTGTGTCAAGAGAAATAATACTAAAACACTTGAGTGTCTCTCTTGATCCTGAGCTTTGGAGGAATACGCAGATTTAAAGAGAAGTCCGTAATTTTCTTTCTAATGATCATGATCTTTTCCTCAAAGAAGTGCATGAATTTATCACTGCTAAAGTGAAAGCCATCCTCTCTTGGGGAATGCTGCTTTTTAGTTAGCTTTGCGACAGAATCACAAAGACATTTCAGATTGTTCTTATTTTCCTCAATTAAGTTGGAAAAATAGGATGATCGAGCAGCAGTGAGGGCTCTTCGATACTGCACGGTACTGTCTTTCCAAGCTAGTCGGAAGACTTCCTGTTTAGTGTGGCGCCATTTCCTTTCCAATTTTCTGGAAGCTTGCTTCAGAGCTCGGGTATTTTCTGTATACCAGGGAGATAGTTTCTTATGACAAATTATTTTAGTTTTTAGGGGTGCAACTGCATCTAGGGTATTGCGCAAGGTTAAATTGAGTTCCTCAGTTAGGTGGTTAATTGATTTTTGTCCTCTGACGTCCTTGGGTAGGCAGATGGAGTCTGGAAGGGCATCAAGGAATCTCTGTGTTGTCTGAGAATTTATAGCACGACTTTGGATGCTCCTTGGTTGGGGTTTGAGCAGATTATTTGTTGCGATTGCAAACGCAATAAAATGGTGGTCCGATAGTCCAGGATTATGAGGAACAACATTAAGATCCACAACATTTATTCCATGGGACAAAACTAGGTCCAGAGTATGACTGTGACAGTGAGTAGGTCCAGAGACATGTTGGACAAAACCCACTGAGTCGATGATGGCTCCGAAAGCCTTTTGGAGTGGTTTTCCATGTTAATATTAAAATCACCAAAAATTTGAATATTATCTGCTATGACTACAAGGTCCGATAGGAATTCAGGGAACTCAGTGAGGAATGCTGTATATGGCCCAGGAGGCCTGTAAACAGTAGCTATAAAAAGTGATTGAGTAGGCTGCATAGATTTCATGACTAGAAGCTCAAAAGACGAAAACTTTGTAAATTGAAATTTGCTATTGTAAATGTTAGCAACACCTCCGCCTTTGCGGGATGCACGGGGGATATGGTCACTCGTGTAACCAGGAGGTGAGGCCTCATTTTACACAGTAAATTCATTTGGCTTAAGCCATGTTTCAGTCAGGCCAATCACATCAAGATTATGATCAGTGATTAGTTCATTGACTATAACTGCCTTTGAAGTGAGGGATCTAACATTAAGTAGCCCTATTTTGAGATGTGAGGTATCATGATCTCTTTCAATAATGGCAGGAGTGGAGGAGGTCTTTATCCTAGTGAGATTGCTAAGGCGAACACCTCCATGTTTAGTTTTGCCCAACCTAGGTCGAGGCACAGACACGGTCTCAATGGGGATAGCTGAGCTGACTACACTGACTGTGCTAGTGGTAGACTCCACAAAGCTGGCAGCCTGCTGCCTGGCCTGTACCCTATTTTATTGTGGAGCTAGAGGAGTTAGAGCCCTGTCTATGTTGGTAGATAAGATGAGAGCACCCCTCCAGCTAGGATGGTGTTTGTCACTCCTCAGCATGCCAGTCTTGGTCCTGTTTGTGGGTGAGTCCCAGAAAGAGGGCCAATTATCTACAAATTCTATCTTTTGGGAGATAGAAAGGGAGTAAGAGTGACTTTGGCAGTTTTCTTCCGATGATCGGCGATGCGACACAGTAATTTACAGAGCGCCACAGCCAAATGATCTGTCATACACTGCCTGGCTGCCCACAGAAGGGATGACTCTGGGCTGGAAGGCAGCAGCAGCAGGAAGGAAGGAGGGAAGGAGTGGGAGGATGACTGGATAATGGAATCAGAGGGAAGGAGAGCAGAGGAACGGAGGCGTTCAAACTCATGGGTATCATGGGTAATATACACAGTACCACCTCCACTATGCCGGTGGGATGAGAGAATCAAATTTCGCTCTGAGTCATAAAACCCGCCACTCATCTCTACTCTATAAAACATGCAGTGCAGTTTCACACCTTCTTTTATCCCTCGTTTGAATTTCAATCATATTACACTGAACAGAAATACGAGCGCAACATGTAAAGTGTTGGTCCCATGTTTCATGAGCTGAAAGAAAAGATCTCAGAAATGTTCCATACTGTACTATACATACGTACAAAAGAAGCTTATCCCTTTCAAGTTTTGTGAACAAATTTGTTTACATCCCTGTTTGTGAGCATTTCTCCTTTGCCAAGATAATTACAGTATGATTATTACACAGGTGCACTCTGTGCTGGGGAGTATTTCTGTCAGTAATAAATACCTTTTGTGGGGAAAAACATTATGATTGGCTGGTGAGCTCTACAGCAGAGTCTCACAACTCAATCGCTGGTTGAAAACTGTTTTCTGCCCCTTCCAAAAGATATAATTTGTAGATAATTGGCCCTCTTTCTGGGACTCACCCACAAACAGGACAAAGCCTGACCTGCTGAGGAGTGACGGACTACATCCTAGCTGGAGGGGTGCTCTCATCTTATCTACCAACATAGACAGGGCTCTAACTCCTCTAGCTCCACAATGAAATAGGGTACAGGCCAGGCAGCAGGCTGTTAGCCAGCCTGCCAGCATAGTGGAGTCTGCCACTAGCACAGTCAGTGTAGTCAGCTCAGCTATCACCATTGAGACCGTGTCTGTGCCTCGACCTAGGTTGGGCAAACTAAACATGGCGGTGTTCGCCTTACCAATCTCACTAGGATAAAGACCTCCTCCATTCCTGTCATTATTGAAAGAGATCATGATACCTCACATCTCAAAATAGGGCCACTTAATGTTAGATCCCTTACTTCAAAGGCAATTATAGTCAATTAACTAATCACTGATCATAATCTTGATGTGATTGGCCTGACTGAAACATGGCTTAAGCCTGATGAATTTACTGTGTTAAATGAGGCCTCACCTCCTGGCTACACTAGTGACCATATCCCCCGTGCATCCCGCAAAGGCGGAGGTGTTGCTAACATTTACCATAGCAAATTTCAATAAAAAAAAATAAAAAAAGTTTTCGTCTTTTGAGCTTCTAGTCATGAAATCTATGCAGCCTACTCAATCACTTTTTATAGCTACTGTTTACAGGCCTCCTGGGCCATATACAGCATTCCTCATTGAGTTCCCTGAATTCCTATCGGACCTTGTAGTCATAGCAGATAATATTCTAATCTTTGGTGACTTTAATATTCACATGGAAAAGTCCACAAACCCACTCCAAAAGGCTTTCGGAGCCATCATCGACTCAGTGGGTTTTGTCCAACATGTCTCTGGACCCACTCACTGTCACAGTCATACTCTGGACCTAGTTTTGTCCCATGGAATAAATGTTGTGGATCTTAATGTTTTTCCTCATAATCCTGGACTATCGGACCACCATTTTATTACGTTTGCAATTGCAACAAATAATCTGCTCAGACCCCAACCAAGGAACATCAAAAGTTGTGCCATAAATTCACAGACAACACAAAGATTCCTTCCAGATTCCCTCTGTCTACCCAAGGACGCCAGAGGACAAAAATCAGTTAACCACCTAACTGAGGAACTCAATTTAACCTTGCGCAATACCCTAGATGCAGTTGCACCCCTAAAAACTAAAAACATTTCTCATAAGAAACTAGCTCCCTGGTACACAGAAAATACCCGAGCTCTGAAGCAAGCTTCCAGAAAATTGGAACGGAAATGGCGCCACACCAAACTGGAAGTCTTCCGACTAGCTTGGAAAGACAGTACCGTGCAGTACCGAAGAGCCCTTACTGCTGCTCGATCATTCTATTTTTTTTAACTTAAGTGAGGAAAATAAGAACAATCCGAAATTCCTTTTTGATACAGTCGCAAAGCTAACTAAAAAGCAGTATTCCCCAAGAGAGGATGGCTTTCACTTTAGCAGTGATAAATTCATGAACTTCTTTGAGGAAAAGATCATGATTATTAGAAAGCAAATTATGGACTCCTCTTTAAATCTGCGTATTCCTTCAAAGCTCAGTTGTCCTGAGTCTGCACAACTCTGCCAAGACCTAGGATCAAGAGAGACGCTCAAGTGTTTTAGTACTATATCTCTTGACACAATGATGAAAATAATCATGGCCTCTAAACCTTCAAGCTGCATACTGGACCCTATTCCAACTAAACTACTGAAAGAGCTGCTTCCTGTGCTTGGCCCTCCTATGTTGAACATAATAAACGGCTCTCTATCCACTGGATGTGTACCAAACTCACTAAAAGTGGCAGTAATAAAGCCTCTCTTGAAAAAGCCAAACCTTGACCCAGAAAATATAAAAAACTATCGGCCTATATTGAATCTTCCATTCCTCTCAAACATTTTAGAAAAGGCTTGCGCAGCAACTCACTGCCTTCCTGAAGACAAACAATGTATACGAAATGCTTCAGTCTGGTTTTAGACCCCATCATAGCACTGAGACTGCACTTGTGAAGATGGTAAATTACCTTTTAATGGCATCAGACCGAGGCTCTGCATCTGTCCTCGTGCTCCTAGACCTTAGTGCTGCTTTTGATACCATCGATCACCACATTCTTTGGAGAGATTGGAAACCCAAATTGGTCTACACGGACAAGTTCTGGCCTGGTTTAGATCTTATCTGTCAGAAAGACATCAGTTTGTCTCTGTGAATGGTTTGTCCTCTGACAAATCAACTGTAAATGTCGGTGTTCTTCAAGGTTCCGTTTTAGGAACACTATTGTTTTCACTATATATTTTACCTCTTGGGGATGTAATTCGAAAACATAATGTTAACTTTCACTGCTATGCGGATGACACACAGCTGTACATTTCAATGAAACATGGTGAAGCCCCATAATTGCCCTCGCGAGAAGCATGTGTTTCAGACATAAGGAAGTGGATGGCTGCAAACTTTCTACTTTTAAACTCGGACAAAACAGAGATGCTTGTTCTAGGTCCCAAGAAACAAAGAGATCTTCTGTTGAATCTGACAATTAATCTTAATGGTTGTACAGTCGTCTCAAATAAAACTGTGAAGGACCTCGGCGTTACTCTGGACCCTGATCTCTCTTTTGAAGAACATATCAAGACCATTTCAAGGACAGCTTTTTTCCATCTACGTAACATTGCAAAAATCTGAAACTTTCTGTCCAAAAAGGATGCAGAAAAATGAGTCCATGCTTTTGTTACTTCTAGGTTAGACTACTGCAATGCTCTACCTTCCGGCTACCCGGATAAAGCACTAAATAAACTTCAGTTAGTGCTAAATACGGCTGCTAGAATCCTGACGAGAACCAAAAAATGTGATCATATTACTCCAGTGCTAGCCTCCCTACACTGGCTTCCTGTCAAAGCAAGGGCTGATTTTTTTACTGCTAACCTACAAAGTATTACATGGGCTTGCTCCTACCTATCTCTCTGATTTGGTCCTGCCGTACATACCTACACGTACGCTACGGTCACAAGACGCAGGCCTCCTAATTGTCCCTTGAATTTCTAAGCAAACAGCTGGAGGCAGGGCTTTCTCCTATAGAGCTCCATTTTTATGGAACGGTCTGCCTTCCCATGTCAGACGCAAACTCGGTCTCAACCTTTAAGTCTTTACTGAAGACTCATCTCTTCAGTGGGTCATATGATTGAGTGTAGTCTGGCCCAGGAGTGGTAAGGTGAACGGAAAGGCTCTGGAGCCATGAACCGCCCTTGCTGTCTCTGCCTGGCCGGTTCCCCTCTTTCCACTGGGATTCTCTGCCTCTAACCCTATTACAGGGGCTGAGTCACTGACTTACTGGGGCTCTCTCATACCGTCCCTGGGAGGGGTGCGTCACCTGAGTGCGTTGAGTCACTGATGTGGTCATCCTGTCTGGGCTGGCGCCCCCCCCCCCCCCCCCCCCCCCTCGGGTTGTGCCGTGGCGGGGATCTTTGTGGGCTATACTCAGCCTTGTCTCAGGATGGTAAGTGTGTGGTTGAAGATATCCCTTTAGTGGTGTGGGGGCTGTGCTTTGGCAAAGTGGGTGGGGTTATATCCTTCCTGTTAGGCCCTGTCCGGGTGTGTCCTCGGATGGGGCCACAGTGTCTCCTGACCCCTCCTGTCTCAGCCTCCAGTATTTATGCTGCAGTAGTTTATGTGTCGGGGGGCTAGGGTCAGTTTGTTATATCTGGAGTACTTCTCCTGTCCTATTCGGTGTCCTGTGTGAATTTAAGTGGACTCTCTCTAATTCTCTCTTTCTTTCTTTCTTTCTTTCTTTCTTTCTCTCTCTCGGAGGACCTGAGCCCTAGGACCATGCTTCAGGACTACCTGACATGATGACTCCTTGCTGTCCCCAGTCCACCTGGCCGTACTGCTGCTCCAGTTTCAACTGTTCTGCCTTATTATTATTGGACCATGCTGGTCATTTATGAACATTTGAACATCTTGGCCATGTTCTGTTATAATCTCCACCCGGCACAGCCAGAAGAGGACTGGCCACCCCACATAGCCTGGTTCCTCTCTAGGTTTCTTCCTAGGTTTTGGCCTTTCTAGGGAGTTTTTCCTAGCCACAGTGCTTCTACACCTGCATTGCTTGCTGTTTGGGGTTTTAGGCTGGGTTTCTGTACAGCACTTTGAGATATCAGCTGATGTACGAAGGGCTATATAAATAAATTTGATTTGATTTACAAAGGCAGTATGAACCACCTCTTAGGGTATTCTGAGGGTGTGTCAGATGTTCAAAGGAAGGGGTGTGTTTCAACAAAGGCTACAAGAAAATAAAATAATAACAGAATTCAAAATACAGAAGTCCATGCTCGCTCCCTTCACTCCCTCTTTCTTGCGGTCTGTCTCTGTCCATGTCTTTCTATGTCTCCTTCAGTCCCCATCTCTTTTCCCTTTTCTCTCTTTCTAAGTCTCAACTCAGGCATACTACACCACCCTTCCTCCTCACTCCCCTCCCCCAGGGATGCAGGTTTTACGATAGTAACATGACACTGCTTCTGTGTCCTATCACAGACAAGGCAGTAATTCACCTCAAAGGCAGGCAGAGGCGAATCGCAGCACAGCAATAAATTTGCCTGTCAAGCCAGGACCAATGAGGGGCAATCTTTAAATCACAGCTGTCAGCTTGGTGGCCAATGGCGTGGCGATGGCAATAAATATGTCAGAGGAGGTGGGGGTGTGTGTGTGTGTGGGGGGGGGGGGGGGGGGGGGGGCTCTGTTTATGGGTACTGCATTGCTGCTGGGGAATCCAGTGAGGGGGATGGGGAGGGGGATGGCGAAAGAGACAGAGAGAGGAGAAAAGAGAAAGCCTGCAAGATGAGAAACATATAGAGAAAATGGCAATGTTTTTTTGTCTTCCTCTTCTTCTCTTGGCTGTGTTAGAGTCCCATGAAAACAGATCTCTGTGCATGTAGCCAGAGAGAGGAGGAATTTATGACAGAGAAATTATGAATTTATGACAGAAACAAGACTGAGCATGTGACCATCAAATAGCAAGACCCAGTTAACCAGCCGCATCGGAGCGGCAGCTTTCACCGAACAACATATACATAAATTATACACAAGATGTGACCGAAAACCCATCACTACTTTCTGTTTTATCACAGACACAAAGATGATGTAAAACAGCTCACTGGTTCATGACTATAACAAGTAGAGTTTCTGTTCAACATTAGTTGGTCACAATCTCCTAATCAGTTATCTACTGTTGTTTGATAATTTAGTAGTAAATAGACATAACAGACTCCAACCAACCATAATCCCAAATGAGTTAGGAAATACAAGAAAGTCCTATACAATATAAATGCAATGGAATAATGGCAGTATAGTCTTGAATTTTTATACACAAACGCCACAATGATGAATACCAATTCCAATCAGTCTTTCTTGAGACCATATGTTCTGGTTTCCAGTCTTCAGAGTTTTGGTGCAGGGAATTCCTTTGCTCTGGGTTCCCAGACTGTAACTATGCAACTCTACAGGAGCTCAAAAGCATTACTCTGACACTAAAAAAACTTTTATGTTGAGAGTGACTGATACATGTAGACATCAGGTATGGTAGCATTGTAATAGCATGTCTGTGTATGATTTCTCTGTCTCTATCTTTCAAACTAACGGAGATGTATCTTTTCCTGCACCACTATGTCCAGTAATAAATTACTTTTCCCTCAGTCTCTCCTACAGCTCCTGCAATACGCTGGGTGGAATAGGGAATAACTGGCCAGCTTGCCTGCTATTCCCTCTTGTCTATCCAACTTGTACATCAGCAACCTCACCCTATTACAAGAAAATACATTTACATTCACAATGACCACAGATGAGATTTGAGAGTAATTTATGTTCACATTACTACTTGTGGTATTGCTACATGTTTTTCTGTAGAACTGGGGCGCCTGGTGGCTTGAGTGGTGAATTGTAGCCGTGGAGGAAGGGAGGGGGGGAGGGAGGAAGAGAGGGAGGGAGGGATGGAGAGAGGGAGGGAGGGATGGAGGGAGGGATGGATGGATGGAGGGAGGGAGGGATGGAGAGAGGGAGAGGTGGAGGGAGTGAGGGAGGGAGGGAGGGAGGGAGGGAGGGAGGGAGGGAGGGAGGGAGGGAGGGAGGGAGGGAGGGATGGATGGAGGGATGTTGTGGTGGCAGTGTTGTTCTTGGCTGTCTCTTCAACCCAGGGCCCGAAAAGACACACTATTCACAGAGAATCTGTCAACGACACTCTGTAGAAACAGCCACAGTCATAAAGCACAGTTTAAACTGCGGGGAGATTCTGCATATCTGGCCCAGTCCCACGTCTCATAAAAACGATACTCGTACACACAAACACACACTGACGCAATCCCTATGTGCCAACAACCGTTATGCTGTGGAGTTGAACATTATGGTCGCTCACACTTCTACACAATCCTAGAATCCCATTTCACATGCTCTCGCTCTCTCTCTCTCTCTCTCTCTCTCTCTCTCTCTCTCTCTCTCGCCCGCCCACCCGCACGCACGCACGCACGCACGCACGCACACACACACACACACACACACCTTTTGGTTTGCTTATCCCAAACACATTCACTAACAAATGTCTTTCTCTTCCCTTTATCGCATGCCTTGGGTTTGCACAGCTTCCAGAGCCATAATAACACAGCAGCACAGATGGGAGCAGAATGCAATCAGCCAGACCCCTGCTACAATATTCCTGATAGCACAGCGTGGCCATTCAATCATCTTGTTTGGACGAGTGATGATGGATCCGGTGATGTTAAACAAAACCTTTGGTTCATTTGGCTTGGCAAATGAGCTAAGATTAACAAAGATGTATGCTTCCACACTGTTCACTGTTCATCACTGAATCAATGTGTAGGATCACTGAATCAATGTGTAGGATCACTGAATCAATGTGTAGGATCACTGAATCAATGTGTAGGATCACTGAATCGTTTCATAGAAAATAGTGCAAGTGACAGTAGTTATATAGAGAATCTACATTTAGGCACAAGCTTTTTATTTGTATCTGCGGTTTTTGCAAGCAGAAACCGAGATTTGGTCCGGCAAACGGTACCGGAGCATCGAGTCATAATGTATCCCCCATTATTTCTTATGACCGAAAACAGCTAGATTCTGGACATTCTGCTTACTCCGGACCAGGCCCCAATCCCCGGGACTCAAAAGAGGAAGTGACGGCGGCGAGGCGGCATCCTGACGAGACTATGTCGGCAAACAAATAGGCCACCATTGCCCTCTGTTCTGCAAACTGGATAGGTTTCGTTCGAGACTATCATATCGACAAGACCTGAAAAACTGTAATATCCTATGTTTCTCAGAGTTGTAGCTGAACAAGGATATGAATATGCATCTCGCTGGTTTTTCTATGCATCGTCAAGACCGGACAGCAGACTCAGGTAAGACGAAGGGAGAAGGAGGGTGTATCTTTGTTGTGCAAGCTCTAATGTTATTAAGAATGTCTAGAGTTTTTGCTTATCTGAGTTAGAATACCTCATAATATTGTGTAGAGCCTACATCAACCATGTACATATCTGAAATATGGATAAAAATTTAACGTATGCTGGCACAACTGTGGTAGCAACAGCTCTTAACTTCACATGTTTTTGGAATGCCCTGCTGTTAAAACATCTTGGTCTGAAGTGGTTTCAGATTTGCCTGACATTTTTTATGCCAAATTTCTAATGTGCCCCATCCCATTTTTACTTGGTCAAAGCCCAGAAAATATACTGTCTAATGTCAGTCAAGGGAATCTGGAATTAACGTAAGCCAACTTGCTTTTCTGTGGACCACTGGCTGTAGGACTACTTAGACCTTGCCTGCTCAAGGACTTCGATCTAGGATTACATTGCCACTGGGACACTGTAGACAAGTTCTTGGACTCTGGAAATGTACACATAAAACTTTGAATCCTGTATTCCGTACTTGACTATCTGCCAATTAGAAAATTATATAAGGTGGACACCTTGTAACTATTGTATTTGACTCTTATATGATGCATTACCCTTCCCCTTCCCACGCCTTCCTGAACCCTGTTTTTTGTTCTGTATGTAATGTCATTTATGTGTTGTTTCTATGCTGAAAAACAATAAAACTGTTAATAGCAAAATAATACCTCATGATAAGCTGCAGACCACACTATTTACCAAGTGAGTTTTCATCTATATTTTTCGTAGCTGTCTATTTACCACCACAAATCAATGCTGGCACTAAGACCGCATTCAACCAGCTGTATAGGGCCATAAGTCTTAACTATTATTCTACAATATAGAAAATGGTAAAAATAAAGAAAAATCCTGGAATGAGTAGGTGTGTCCAAACGTTTCACTGGTACTGTATGTAGATAGCTACCTCAGTTACCTTGTACCCCTGCTCATCAACTCAGTACTGGTACTCCCTGTATATAGCCATCCACTGTATTTATTCCTCGTGCCACTATTTCTATTTTTATCTTTAACTCGGCATTGTTGAAAAAGACCCATAAGTAAGCATTTTACTGTTAGAATACACCTGTTGTTTACGAACCATGTGAAAATAAAATATGATTTAGATTTTGATGCATACACACTCACTCACACGCACTAGACTAACACTCTCACACAAAACCCACACACATTCCCATACACTACATGCGTACACACACACATACCGACACAACACAAACACACACACACACACACACACACATTCACTTTTACACTCATCATAAGCTGTTGCTACTCTGTTCTTTATTTTACTCTTATTAGTATCTATTCTGATGCCTAGTCACTTTACCCTGCCTTCATGTACATATCTACTTCAAATGCACATTGATTTGGTACTGGTACTCCCTGTATATAGCTCCATTCTTTTGTTTTTTATTCCTCTTGTGTTACTCTATTTATTTATTTATTATTTACTCCGCATCGTTGGGAAGGGCTCGTAAGCAAGTATTTCACGGTAGTCTACACCCTGTTGTATTCGGTGACAAATACATTTTGATTCCATTCCACCATTCCTTTATTAATTCTGACCTGAAGAGACAGACAGACCAGACCTCCAACCACAGGACATTCCCGTTGTCAATAATACACATATCATAAGCATTAATTATAGACCTCTGACATACATTCACCCAGACAAACTTGTAAACATTCCCTGTTATTAGATACAGGCACCAACCTGCAAGACACATATACACAGACATGCACGCACGCACGCACACACACACACACACACACACACACATGCACGCAAGCACGCAACCATGCAGATGGCATTTCACTCAATTATCCTGGTTTCTGTGTAATCAATATAAATGACCTCTCTGCTTCTTTATGGCTCTGCCGGGGTAATTAGCCGATGAGAAACGAGTCCTTGACGGCTCGGAGGTGTCACTATTGTTCCCTGATGAAAATGAAAAGGATGGCAGCACCACTTCTCTCTGGGGAGCAGGTCTATGACCTTTCCCTACCCTCTGCACACTAAGTAGCCTCTGCATACCCCATACCAGAGAGGAAGAGGTGAAGCAAGAGTTTACTCTGCCCCAAATTTGTCCACAAAAAAAAAGACCACGAAGTTAGGAATTTTTGTATGGAGGTCATTGAGAGAGTGTCGAATTTGGTCAACGAAAAACAGTGATGTACTGGCACATACGCACTACCCTCTGTTGCGCCTTGCAGTCGGATACCAAGCAGTTGCCATACCAAGTGGTGATGCAGACAGTCAAGATGCTCTCGATGGTGCAGCGGTATAACTTTTTGAAGCTCTCGACCCACTCCACTACAGCACCGTCGATGTGAATGGGGGCGTGTTCGGCCCGCCGTTTCCTGTAGTCCACGATAAGCTCCTTTGTCTTACTCATGTTGATGGAGAGATTATTGTCTTGGTACCACACTGCCAGGTCTCTGACCTCCTCCCTATAGGCCAGGGGTGTCGAACTCATTCCATGGAGGACCTAGTGTCCGCTAGTGCTCTCCCGCATGGTTTAGTGTTGCTTGCATCGAAGCAACCATAGAAGGCATTTAGCTGGTTTGGTAGGTTCGCGTTGCTGGGAATGTTTGACTGGGTTTCCTTTTGTAATCCATGATAGTTTACAAGAGTGTCAGAGCTGGCATAGTAGGATTCGATCTTTGTCCTGTATTAACACTCTGCCTGTTTGATGGTTTGTGGGAGGGAGTAGCGGGATTTCTTATAAGCGTCCAGATTAGTGTTCCGTTCCTTGAAAGCGGCAGCTATAACCTAGCTCAGTGTGGATGTTGCCTGTAATCCATGGCTTCTGGTTGGGATATGTACATACTGGCACCGTGGGGATGATGTCGTCAATGCACTTATTAATGATGCCAGTGACTGATGTGGTGTACTCCTCAATGCCTTAGGATGAGTCTCTGAACATATTCCCGTCTGTGCTAGTGAAACAGCCCTGTAGCTTAGCATCCGCTTCATCGGACCCCTTCTGTATTGAGCGAGTCACTGGCACTTCCTGTTGAGTTTTTGCTTGTAAGCAAGAATCAGGAAGATAGAGTTATGGTCAGATTTGCCAAATGGTGGGCGATGGAGAGCTTTATATGCGTCTCTGTGTGTGGAGTAAAGGTGATCTAGAGAGTTTTTTTCCTGTAGTTGCACAGGTAACATGCTGGTAGAAATTAGGTAAAATGGATTTCAGTTTTCCTGCATTAAAGTCCTGTGCTGAAGAAGTAGAAGTCTTCATCCAGATCTAGGTTAGTGATTGCTGTTATAATGTTCAGAAACTTTTTTCGGTCATATGTACGGAAACATTATGTACAAGAAAAGTTCCGATCTGCGCACACAAAATGGCAGAATTGGTCAGGAGCTCATAAAACAGCAGCTATGCATCCCCGCACCATCTTAGGCCTATTCTGTGTTACACTGTAAGTTATTCATCTTTTCATACAGTCTTCTCGGTTTTCATTTGAAGCATATTTTTATCCTTCGCTAGTTTGTAAAAATTGCAAAGACATTGGCAACTTCATTTTGACATTATCAGTGGTCACAGAGAAACATCTTAAACAAAATCTATGTCTAGTGGGGATCTTCTGTGTGTAAAGTGATGCGGTAAGGAGAAAGACACACTTAACTGTGATACGAGTGGTTCGTGGCAGTTGGTAAATAACGAGCTTTTACAAGTGCAACTTTAATAACGATGGTTGTGAGAAACAGCTTGAAGATTTAACAATGCTCCTACAAAGCTTCTAACTATGAACTTAACCTTAAGACACTTTTGGGAACCTGGGCCCTAGCCTGTGTGGTACAGTCTTTCATACAGTGGGTATAGAAAGTCACCAACCCTTTTCAAAATGTTCACTTTTTGTTGCCTTACAGCCTGAAATGAAAACACATTAAATCAGACTTTTTCCGGCTTTATTTACACACAGTAACCCACAATATCCAAATGAAAAAACAATTATAAAGAACTCTGAAAATGTATTACAATTAAAACAGTAAAATATCGTATTTGGATAAGAGTTAGGATAAGAGTTAGTAACCACCTTTCGCTTGAATTATAGCCTCTTTGAATACATCTCTACTAACTTTGCACACCTAAACTGTGCAATATTTGCACATTCTTCCTTGCAGAATTGTTCAAGCTCAGTCAAATTGCATGGTGACCGCTCATGGACTGCACTCTTCAAGTCATTCCACAGATTCTCGATGGGATTTAGGTCGGGGCTCTGACTAGGCCACTCAAGGACATTCACCTTCTTGTCCTTCAGCCACTGTACTGTTGCTTTGGCGGTGTGCCTTGGGTCATTGTCATGTTGAAATGTGAACCATCTTCCCATATTCAACTTCCTGGCAGAGGGCTGCAGGTTCTCCTCAAGAATCTGTTGGTATTTTGCACTGTCCATTTTCCTTTCTATCCTGACAAGTGCTCCAGTCCCTGCTGAAGAGAAACACCCCACAACAGGATGCTGCCACCGCCGTGCTTTACTGTAGGCATGGTGTTCTTTGGGTGAAACATGTATTGGCTTTTCGCCAGACATATCGCTTTGCGTTCAGGTCAACAAGTTCAATTTTGGTCACATCTGACCACAGCACCTTTTGCCACTTGGCCTTGGAATCTACAATGTGCTTTTTGGCAAAGCTCAAATGAGACTTGATGTGGCTTTTTTGAGGTATGTTTTTAAAATTTGTATTTCACCTTTATTTAACCAGGTAGGCTAGTTGAGAACACCTTTATTTAACCAGGTAGGCTAGTTGAGAACACCTTTATTTAACCAGGTAGGCTAGTTGAGAACACCTTTATTTAACCAGGTAGGCTAGTTGAGAACACCTTTATTTAACCAGGTAGGCTAGTTGAGAACACCTTTATTTAACCAGGTAGGCTAGTTGAGAACACCTTTATTTAACCAGGTAGGCTAGTTGAGAACACCTTTATTTAACCAGGTAGGCTAGTTGAGAACACCTTTATTTAACCAGGTAGGCTAGTTGAGAACACCTTTATTTAACCAGGTAGGCTAGTTGAGAACACCTTTATTTAACCAGGTAGGCTAGTTGAGAACACCTTTATTTAACCAGGTAGGCTAGTTGAGAACACCTTTATTTAACCAGGTAGGCTAGTTGAGAACACCTTTATTTAACCAGGTAGGCTAGTTGAGAACACCTTTATTTAACCAGGTAGGCTAGTTGAGAACACCTTTATTTAACCAGGTAGGCTAGTTGAGAACACCTTTATTTAACCAGGTAGGCTAGTTGAGAACACCTTTATTTAACCAGGTAGGCTAGTTGAGAACACCTTTATTTAACCAGGTAGGCTAGTTGAGAACACCTTTATTTAACCAGGTAGGCTAGTTGAGAACACCTTTATTTAACCAGGTAGGCTAGTTGAGAACACCTTTATTTAACCAGGTAGGCTAGTTGAGAACACCTTTATTTAACCAGGTAGGCTAGTTGAGAACACCTTTATTTAACCAGGTAGGCTAGTTGAGAACACCTTTATTTAACCAGGTAGGCTAGTTGAGAACACCTTTATTTAACCAGGTAGGCTAGTTGAGAACACCTTTATTTAACCAGGTAGGCTAGTTGAGAACAAGTTCTCATTTGCAACTGCGACCTGGCCAAGATAAAGCAAAGCAGTTCGACACATACAACTTCACGGAGTTACACATGGAATAAACAAACATACAATCAATAATACAGTAGAAAAATCTATGTACAGCATGTGCAAGTGAGGTAGGATAAGAGAGGTAAGGCAATAAATAGGCCATGGTGGTGAAGTAATTACAATATAGCAATTAAACACTGGAATGGTAGGATGTGCAGAAGATGAATGTGCAAGTTGAGATGCTGGGGTGCAAAGGAGCAAGATAAATAAATAAATACAGTATGGGGATGAGGTAGATTGGATGAGCTATTTACAGATGAGCTATGTACAGGTGCAGTGATCTGTGAGCTGCTCTGAAGGCTGGTGCTTAAAGCTAGTGAGGGAGGTAAGAGTCTCCAGCTTCAGAGATTTTTGACATAAAGGGACACACGCTGAAACCCAGAGAATGACTGGACATGGGAGGGCCGGATATTTGTGACAATGACCTAAAAGGGATGCAAAAGCACACCAGCACCCCATTTTATGTTTATTCTATGGCTAACCATCCTTCTGGCTACACCTCATTCCACACTTTGCCTTTTATGCCCAATGGTCCCTCAGCTTCATACACTTTGGAACCCTCCATCTTATCTATATAAACTCACCCTACCTTCACCTGTTTTCCCTATGCCACTTCCTTCACTTGTTCTTCTCCTGATTTGAAAACATCTAGACTCAGTTACCCACTTAAATGTGTTGTACTGTGTTTGCTACCTTTTCTTCACCTCTGTAATCCTATCCTATCCTTATTATGGGGTTTAGACTGAATGCAGTGGTAAATGTGCTTCTCACAATTGACAGCAGCAACATGAACCTGTTAAAATTGTCTAGAAAGTTGTTGATATAGCTGCGTATAGGCATGGCTTCCTTGTTTTAAGTCTAAGTGTGCATTTCTGTTTTGCATTCTGCTGGAGTTGACCTAGTATTTTCTATCAAACCTACCTCACGCGTCAGCTGTTTCTCCATTTGTAACTCATCCACCAAAAATAACAATATGCTGTTTTACATTTTGTGTTATTTCTGCTGGTCTAATTCCTATAATGAGAAAGCAGAAAAATCTGTGTGCTCTCTGATAGTAATAAGAGTTCATATGGTGCTCTTCAATGTCCCAGGTTTGTAGCATTGATGAATAAATCTGATGCTTATGTTATGTATGCATGGTTTACTATTTAGATTTCTTTAAAACAATGCAATTGTTGTAGTTCATGTGATTGATGGGCTACTAAGTGCATTCTTGTCAAATAAATATACCTAAATATATTTTATATACCTATATTGATATACCTAATAATATACTTAAAGCCTAGTGGTTAGAGCATTGGGCCAGTAACCGAAAGGTTGCTAGATCGAATCCCGAGCTGACAAGATACAAATCTGTCGTTCTGCCCCTGAACAAGGCAGTTCCTAGGCCGTCATTGTAAATAAGAATTTGTTCTTAACTGACTTGCCTAGTTAAATAAAGGTTGAATAAAAAAATATGAATTCATGATTATGGATACATTCTGCAATGAGTTAATCTGGCTTTGAATCTGCAGCAGAACATGCAAACAAGTTAGTTCTGAATTGCTTTAATACAGCAGTGCATTCTAACACCATGAATTGAAATAGATTTCACCTCATTCATATAGTTGGCAGTAATCGTAAGGTATTAAATATAGACCTTCTCTGGCTGAAGGAGAAAAGGATCGGGTAAAATATGGGTATGTTGCTGATATCATCTAGGTAGCTTGCTAGCTTCTTTGCAAAAAAAAAATAAACCTAAACCTAGCCTATATTCATGGAACATTCTAATTGTCATTTATTTAATTTTTTTTGGACCCCCCATTAGCCGAAGCTAATGGCGACAGCTAGTCTTCCTGGGTTCCAACACATAACGAAAAAGACATTACGTACAAAAAAAACGTTACAATTTACATACATTTAAAACATTAATATAGACATTACTGACTAATAATCATGAGCTGTCATGCTCATGGTGTCCGAATCTTCTGTGAAGCATCATTTCTACATGCATGAATAGTGTGTTTATATATACACTAGATGACTAATAGGGCGCGCTGTGTTAAAGCCACCATCAATACTTTGGAACCTATAAAAATGCATTTATTAATGTCTACATTAGGTTTTGCCACATTTATTATATTACAGACATCTTAACTTAATGCATACTTTTACATTACATTATGTGAACAAAACATAAAAAAATATATATATTAAATGTTACAACAACAAAAAATACTTACATTTTTCTTTGAAACATTTACTTGAAATACTGTTGAATTCTAATCATTCCTATAGAGCAGGTATTCCCAAACTGGGGTACGCCAAATAAAAATGTGATTCACATTTAATAAAACAAACAAAAACACATTTTCAAACAGTACATTTATATTTTCCAACGGGGCTATACATTTGGGTAAGGTTTTATTCTCGCCTAAGTAGGCTCATTTCACTGCCAAAAATAAAATTAAACCATCTAGTGTTCAGTGAAATAATAACACAATGTCAAATACAGGTAGTCTAGTCAAATAATTAACATCCAATCACATTAACCGTTACTCTCTCGCGGGAAACCTTCACTCATAAGCAGACATTTAGAAACAAAGCATGACCATTTGAAAAATAAGCCACAGGAGTTTTTGGAGCGAGAATAAAGATGACTTTCAAGTAGTAAGATATGTATAAAAGCAACAGATACCATAAGAAAGGGCTAGAAGCGTCTTATATGGTGAGCTACCAAGTGGCTAGGACAGGCAAGCACCCTACTATTGTGGAGGACTTCATTCTTCCTGCTGCCACGGATATGGCTGGGACAATACTGGGGGAAAAGGGAAAAAACTATGCCAATGTCTTCATCAAACAACAACGTTTCACAACGCATCAGTGACATGGCAGGATATGTTTTGAAACAATTACTGCGTCGCATACAAGCCAGTGAATTATATGCGTTACAACTGGATGAGTCAACAAACATGGCGGGCCTGGCACAGCTCCAGGTAAATGTTGGTTACGTTTATGGGGGGTCAATTAAGGAAGACTTCTTCTTCTGCAAACCACTGGAAACCAGGACAACATGAGAGGATATTTTTAAAGTACTGGACAGCTTTGTGACATCAAATTAACTTTGGTGGTCAAGATGTGTTGTTATCTGTGCTGATGGTGCAAAAGCCATGACAGGGAGACATAGTGGAGTGGTAACGTGCATGCAAGCAGTTGCTCCCGACGCCACTTGGGTACACTGCTGCATCCACCGAGAGGCTCTTGCTGCCAAGGGAATGCCTGACAGCTTGAAATCCTTTTTGGACACTACAGTGAAAATGGTTAACTTTGTTAAAGTAAGGCCACTGAACTCTTGTGTATTTTCTGCATTATGCAATGATATGGGCAACGACCATATAACGCTTTTACAACATACAGAAGTGCGCTGGTTATCAAGGGGCAAAGTATTGACACATTTTGTTTTTAAATTGAGAGACAAGTTTAGTTTTCTTTACTGACCATAATTTTCACTTGTCTGACCGCTTGCATGTTGATGAGTTTCTCACACGACTGGCCTATCTGGGTGATGTTTTTTCTTGCCTGAATGATCTGAATCTAGGATTACAGGGACCCTGCGTAACGATATTCAATGTGAGGAACACATTTGAGGCTATGATTAAGAAGTTGGAGCTCTTCTCTGTCTGCATTAACAAGGACAACACGCAGGTCTTTCCATCATTATGATTTTTTGTGTACAAATGAACTCAAGCTTACGGACAATGTCAAATAGCAAAGCACCTGAGTGAGCTTGGTGCGCAATTACGCAGGTACTTTCCTGAAACGGATGACACAAACAACTGGATTCGTTATACCTTTCATGCCCTGCCTCCAGCTCACTCACCGATATCTCAACAAGAGAACCTCATCAAATTGCAACAAGCGGTTCTGTGAAAATTGAATTTAATCAGAACCCACTGCCAGATTTCTGGATTGGGTTTCTTGCCTTGGCATGTTGCGCTGTTAAGACACTGATGTCCTTTGCAAACACATAACTACGTGAGAGTGGATACAGGTACAGACTGTGTGTGGAAAATTATTTAAGACTAAGACTCTCTCCAATATAACCCAACATTGCAGAGTTATGTGCATCCTTTCAAGCACACTCTTCTCATTAACCTGTGGTGAGTTACTCATAATTTTTTATGAACAAATAAGGTTTTATATGTAAGATGGTTAAATAAAGAGCAAAATTATTCATTATTATTATTAATATTTGTGCCCTGGTCCTATAAGAGCTCTTTGTCACTTCCCACAAGCCAGGTTGTGACAAAAACTCACACTCATTCTTATGTTTAGTAAATGTATTGTATAGTTGGTGTGTGTGTGTGTGTGTGTGGCAGGCTTACAATGATGGCAAAAAACAAAATTTGAGAGTGCACTGCCCCTGGTGCTAGAGGGAGTACGCTGCCCCTGGTGCTAGAGGGAGTACGCAGCTGGAGGTTGAATGTTTGAAGGGCTACGGGACTATAACAAGGAACCACTGGTATAGAGGACTGCTTCTGATGAGGAGTGCCAAAATGGCTGAACGGTAGCTTCAAAGTCTATCAATTGCCATTACATAGCATCAGCATTCCAGGGTGAGGGTTAATATAGCCTGTCGACTCACTAAATTCTTCCACTGCTATGTCTGAAACTGCCATCATTGAGTATGTTTACATGCACACTAATAATTAGATATTAAACTGATTATGGCAGTAGGCATATTATGCAATAGTCATGTAAACGCCTTACTCTGCTTAATCGGCGTAAGGCCAAAATCTAAGTAAGCATATGGCAATTAAAACACCTGGTTTTCTGAGCAATCTTTCTAATTATTAAGACATGTTAACACCTTAAATCGGCATTCCAGCTGTGTATTTAATGAGAGCATGTGCTAGCACCAGCCAAGCGAGCCTCCATCTTTAGCGTGGTTGGGAAGCGTTGGGAACAACAATGTATGCTTCTTAGAAATAGTTTTCACATACAAACGTTATATGTCCGAACTCAGAATCAAATATGCTTTCGCTGTGGTAAAACGTTTATTTTGATTGGCGATGTTCTGCATTTATCAGAGTGCCATCAGTTAGCCTAATTTCAGATGTGTCCATGTAAACAGGATTAGTTCCAATTTGCAAAGTATGTAAATGTTTTAGCGAGATATTAATTTGACTATCCACAATAATCGCATTATTGTGTGCATGTAACCACACTTATTGAAGTTGTTTGTGGTGATGAGGGGCCTTGTACAAAACAAAGTACTCAGTGATTGGATGGTCTCTAACCAATCAGAGTATCAAAGCCAATGCCGAATTTTCAAACCTCCACTTTAAACATGTGTGTTTTGGCCCAACCCATCGGTTTCTGGACCATCAGACGGTCTGAAACGTGTTGGCATTCGGTGAAGGGTCGGGGAGGTACTCAGATCCACAGTCACTGTGGAGAAGAAACTAACATCTGTGGGTGTGGTATAGCGTTTAGCCAGAGCAATTAGTCTGGGTAGCCAGGCAAGGGTTTTAGTACATCATTCATCACTATTCTGACATGTGCACTGTAGTTCCTTTGTTTCCCAAAAGGTGGCGTTATAATTCCTCTCAACTGCAACATATGCATCCTCAAATCAAATCTGTCACATCCGTTGAATGCTATATATACACAATACAATTAATTAAAATGGCTAACAGCTACTACACCATGTAATAGAAAATATTGGGGTCACCTCTAGCCAGAGACAGTAAGGATGTGTCCATTTATGGAAACAGATAAATTAAGTCTTTACTGTTGCCTGGGCGATGAGACAAAGGAAATGGAGGATAGAAAGGCCACAGTGGGGTCCCTGGGTGGTTCTGATTGGTGGCTCAATCAGACTTCAGTACAATAATCTCTGGGACACACAGGGATAGGAAGAGGAATGTCATCATCAGATGAGGAAGTGATGGTGCAAATGTGACGGCAGATAACTCTTATCGCAGTACTCAGTTTGGTTAAGTGTCCCTCATCCTGCAGATGCAATTCATTAGCAACAAACATAACAAGGGAAAACCTATAGTTAGGTAATGTCCATCACCTCAACATCAACTACAGCTAGAATTTTCTTTAACATACAGTATGAAACAATAACGGAAGTTTCCAGGACTTTCTAACTGTGATATTTAAGGGAAAGGTGGTGGTGTGGTTACAACCAGTAATACTACTTTACAGGAACAATACATAAATGAATTCATCATTTTAATTCTGCAAAAGTCTATCAGTAACCATTATGAGACGTGCGGGCCGAGGGTTGGCGATGAAGATTAATGCACAGAGTGGAAGAGGCAGACATCTGCAGCCTGTAAAATGCCTCTCAGATGGGAGCCTCCATCAGCATGGCACTCAGAGAGTCTGCCAAGTATAGAGCAACGCCACCTAGCTAACAGTGGAGCCTCATTAACAGCTACACTGGGAATGCTCCCCTTTGTTCTCTTCTCTTTTCAATACAATAAAACTAAATGTAATAGCTTAATATAATGTTGGAGAGAAATGAAATCATTTTTGAAATAGCCAACAGAACAATTAGGGCTTTTCAGGGATAAAAAGAACGGGAAGCATTAGAAATGTATGTGCTTAAGATTGTCAGCCTGACAAACCACCCAGTCAGCACTTGACCATGTTGTTCGCTAATATCCAAATCACATTACTATCAAATACACATGTTTAAATACCAGTATTACAGAAGTATAAGAAATGTAATACAATTTTAACAAGTTTGAGTAAGTATTAGATTGTCGTAAATAAGTGCAATTACCTGAGACAGTGTGTTTTGTTAGAGGAACATCATCTCCCCTGTAAACGTGAAAATAAAGGGGGAGGGCAACAGTGCAGATCATTTTAATGTTGTCGACATCCGGGAAGCACAGTACTCAGTGAAAACAGAACCATGGTGTTTGACTGAGGAGGAGAAAGAGCGTCAGGGGCCTTACACAGAGGATGGCTATGGAAGACAGAAGAGGACATATCACTCTCAATGGCTGACATCTAAATGCTTAGAAAAATGGGCTTCCTCCCTTACCCTAAACAACCTTACATTGAGGAGCTATTGTATCGTCTAGGGGTGGAGACTAGTAGGACGGTTGATTTATATTGGCCTGGGAACAAATCCAGTCACAGAAACCTAAAATGATGTAACAGAGTATTTAACTAGTTAACTCTGTGGTAGGTAGCCAACAAATTGTTTCCTGTCTTCCTATATCTTGGCTACCCCATAGTGTGATGGGGTAGCCGTGGACAGTATCCAGGTATGAGTGTCCAGCCATGTCTTCTACCATTGTCCTATATTCTAGATGGAAAAGTTGATTTGGTCAGAGAGTCAGAGGGCACTGTTGTGATGAGAATACAGAGACCCCTGCTTTGGGGTGAGGAGAGTTCTCTGCCTACACCCATCCACAATCTCACCCACTGCCAGGAACAGGCCCTCCATGTTCTCCAGCAAGGCCCACCGCCCTACATTTTACCTGCAGGAGGACACAACGAGAGCTTAAACACACATTAGGACCTCAATGGAAACAAACAGTATTACAAATGTCTCATTCTGTGGCTTACAGCACAGTCCAACCTGTACGACAACTAAATAAAGTGCAGTCTTACCAAATAGACAGTTTAGCACTGACATCAGCATCAACTGGGGACGCAAAGAACAAAACCTATCAGTGTATTGTGGGAAAAACAACACTACCTAGGCAATGTTGTCACTGTGTTTTGTTAGCAAAACACCATCAGCCTACCTCATTTTCATGTGAACTGCCAATTACATAAAAGTAGAGGTCAATGTTGCATTTGTAGACAATGGTAAGACCTTCTAGGAGTGCTATCTCAGCTGGATAAAGAAGGAGTGTTAAGTCTATGATACATAATCTTCATTAAACCAGTTATATACAGGAGCCTTAATGCAATTTAACACAGATCAGCACTTAAAGCTATTGGTAAGAGATGAAATAGCAAAATCTGGTGCCTGTGCACATAATGTAACCTGATGTGCATATGATTCATTAGTTTTAAAACATCGGTCTGTGCGGTGTCTTGTTGAAGATGTTGTTCTCAAATTCTTTCTGCTCTTTAACAGTTGGATGTATTCTATCATTGTACTGTTGGGCAGAAGTCAAATGGAGATCACATAACAGTGTCACAAAATAGGTCAACGTTGGAGCATACAGAATTTGTTTTACCCTGGCAGTCTTCTGAATGTAAAATGACACAAACCTGTTTAGGCTGCATTGTATATACTCATTACTCTATTCTATGTTAATATTGACATGCTGCATGCATAGCACACTACCAGTGGGAGCAGGTAGTTCATTCATTGCTGTTTATTAGGTACCATGGCATAGTCTTTTCCCCTTCATTGTCTAGGATGAGGACAGCTTTCAGTGTACAGAGTGGGTTCCTGATGAAGAGAATATTGACTTTTGTTCAGTGAGCATGTCAAACAACTTGAACAGCAAGAGTTGACTGATCTGTGATAGTGCCAATCTGACATCATCACACCCCAGGTAGTTGCCAGAAGATACCGAGCCTACCTTTGCTCGTTTACACTGAGCTGCACTGGGGTCGGAATGCAAACATGGTTACATTAAGACACCGTGGAGCCTGAGCGAGATATAGGTTGGAAAACGTACCTTAATACAGGGATGGGATATGCCACTGTGCTCCAAATTTGATCTTTAACTACACTGCTTCATCGAGAAAATTGAAATGCTGCTCGTTTTCCTGGAAAAATGCCCTTTGTGTCCTCATGCTAGCTAGCAGTAGCCACCGCAGCCATTTTGGAATCGTAATGTCAGCCAATCAGCTTCATTGTTCATTCCATAATGGCTGCTGTGGCTACTGCTAGCTAGCATGAGGATGAAAAGGGCAGTTTCCGGTAAAACTCAGTATTTCAATCTTCTCAATGGAGCAGTGTGGATTATGGTCAAATTTGGAGTACAGTGGCATATCCCATCTCTGCATTGAGGTGTGTTTTCCAACCAATATCTGACGCTGGATCCATGGTGTCTTAATGTAACATTGATTGCATTCCGACCCCAGTGCAGCTCAGTGTAAACAAGAGTAACCGTAGGGTCAGCATCTTCTGGCAAACCAGCTAGCTACCCATTCTGTCAACTAGCTAGCTAAACTGTGTTGGGCTAACAATGGCAACAACCCAATACACCAACATCATAGTGAAACATTCAAAGAACAAATATAAACATAAGTAGCAAGAACTGCATGTACCCGATGCAGTGGATTCAGGGACAAAATTCACTGTGAACACAGAAATGCGTTCAGATGGCATTGTTTGCCATCCTCTTCAGTTAAATCAGGCCGCTCCTCAAAGGGAATTTACAGAATAACAAAATTATATAATTGAATTTCTATGGTCGCCACCTACAGCCCAGGATGTCTATGCCACAAGATAGAAATGAATTAATAATGTGCTCCTGAAATGTTGTAATGCCCCTGCTACAAATGTATCATTAAAAGACACCAAGGGACGACGGAACGACCAGTCGTTTTAGTAGGCTAGACTATAGAAATCTTTCATGAGTGGCTTTATTACTTATCTAGAGACGTGTGTGTGTGCCAAAACCCCAATAGCAGGCACACTACAAAATCCTTGGGGACTACTACTGGGATTATGCCTGTCACGAGAATTTTCAATCCCAATGATGATAACTAACAATTACTTAAACTTTGACCAATCCCCAAGGTTTGTAACACCCTGGGTTTTAATAATTAGGCAAAAACTCAGCTTATGCAAAAGGTTAGCTCTTTATTCACGAGAACATTCTGAAGTCCATAATACCAAGACATGTAATTTTATAACTCTCCCCCATATCTACTTACACGCACATACCGACACACAAACAGTAGGGGGATTACACACACACAAACAGTAGGTGGGATGTATCCTTCCCCACAGTTCTCATTCCTGTTTATCACTACCAAGCTGGCAGTTCCATCCTCCCGAGATTAGAGGGACCTTGACACGACTCCCTTTCCTGTCGTAAGTTTCCCAGAGTTCTAACCAGGTCACGTCATGCATAGTTTGATTGTTCTCTGTATTTTCTTAGTCACACACTTCTACTTGTCTCGACCAAACCTTATTGGACTGAAGTTCATCGCTCTAATTCATTATACATGTTACATAATCTAATAATTACATTTGTCTAATTATTCATTTTATATATATATATTTTTTAATAATCTAATAATTGCATTTCAGGGTGGAATTCTTTAGTCATTACCATAAACATATAAATTCCCTTATCAATGCCATATACTGTTACCAATGTAGTAGGAAGGGAGAGCTGGAGGCGTTGAACCACAACCCTGGTAGCAAGGCAAGCAGACTATTGTTCCATAAAGGTCTAGACTCCTTGGTAGAATGATGCCCTTACAACACAGAACACATTACTTATGTATTAATAAAACTGCCTAGGCTGTACTAAAACAATTCAGTATGCCTACTGGTGTGTCAGTAGTTCTGTAGGTAACTGCTGAACTTGCCAGGTTATGAGCCATGGCATGGTTTCCCACTTATCTTGCATTTCTTCCCAACATCATGCCTCCTCTGTCAGAAAACGTGACAACTACTCTACACCTCATTACTCCACTTCCGTTAAACCCCCTAAACAGGAATTTGACATTCAGTAAATTGAAGGTGATAAAAATAATGTCTAATAACACTCTCAATTTAGTAAAAATAGTATCTGTACCATGTACAGTTGACAATACAGAATGAACTGCCGCTACACCACATACAAACAATACTTGTTTTAGAAACATACCTGATCTTAATAGCAAAGCTTATACAATAAAGACACACTTAAAAAAAATAATCTACATTTATTGAAAGTTAGTACAAAAGTTAATATAACTGTCCAGCAGCATTCCCGTTGTGTCCCTTCTGTTCATTTAAAATGACATTGAAAGACAAAGGTTAAAACAATTAAAAAGTTACTTTAGCCACACAAAGCATATCTCATCTTTAAATAATCAGATGTGTGGCCAATACATCAAGCAGAGGTGGCTACATGTAAAATAAATAATCCAGCATACCCATGGTGTCAAGATTGGTCCTGCAACTGCCCGTCATCCCAGTACAGGTGTAGGGATGAGAGGTGCAAGATTAGGTGCACTGGAGCAGACATCTTACAGCCCTGTAAATGAAAAGAGAAATAGAGAAAGTACTTAAACATTATTAAAGCAATGAGTGATTTTATTCTAGATTTTTATGCACTACAAATGCCAGATCTAGTGATAAATGTTGAGGACATTGGGCCACTTATGTTGTCATAAATGCAACGGTGTCACGTTCTGACCTCTATTTCCTTTGTTTTTGTATTTATTTAGTATGGTCAGGGCGTGAGTTGGGTGGGCAGTCTATGTTTGTTTTTCTATGTTTTGGTCTAGTTCTATGTTCGGCCTGATATGGTTCTCAATCAGAGGCAGGTGTTCGTCATTGTCTCTGATTGGGAACCATATTTAGGTAGCCTGGGTTTCACTGTGTGTTTGTGGGTGATTGTTCCTGTTTTTGTGTTTGCACCAGACAGGGCTGTTTTGAGTTCTCACGTTTCTTGTTTTTTTCCGTTAGTTTGTTCATGTATAGTGTCGTCAATAAATACAATGAACAACCACCACGCTGTGCTTTGGTCCGCCTCTACTTCACAAGAAGAGAATCGTTACAGAATCACCCACCACAACAGGACCAAGCGGTGTGGTAATGGGCAAAGGAGAAAGCAGCAGCAGGAGCAGCGCGAGGAGGTATGGACATGGGAGGACGAATTAGACGGTAAAGGACCTTGGGCTCAGCCAGGAGAATATCGCCGCCCCAAGGAAGAACGGGAGGCGGCGAAAGCGGAGAGGCGCTGGTACGAGGAGGCAGCGCGGCGTCGTGGATGGAAGCCCGGGAGTCAGCCCCAAAAATTTCTTGGGGGGGGGGCTAACAGGGAGTATGGCTACGCCAGGTAGGAGACCTGAGCCAACTTCCTGTGGTTACCGGGGGGCTAGAGAGACCGGGCAGGCACCGTGTTATGCTGTGGAGCGCACGGTGTCCCCAGTGCGGGTGCACAGCCCGGTGCGGTACATTCCAGCTCCGCGTATCGGCCGGGCTAGAGTGGGCATCGAGCCAAGTGCCATGAAGCCGGCTCTACGCATCTGGTCTCCAGTGCGTCTCCTTGGGCCGGCTTACATGGCACCAGCCTTGCGCACGGTGTCCCCGGTTCGCCTGCATAGCCCAGTGCGGGCTATTCCACCTCGCCGCACTGGCAGGGCGACCGGGACCATTCAACCGGGTAAGGTTGGGCAGGCTCGGTGCTCAAGAGCTCCAGTGCGCCTGCACGGCCCGGTCTATCCGTCACCACCTCCACACCCCAGCCCTCCGGTGGCAGCTCCCCGTACCAGGCTGTCTCTCCGGCCCATCCGTCCAGAGCCTTCCTCCTCTCCAGCTCTGCCGGAGCCTCCCGCCTGTCCGGCGCCTCTGCCGGAGCCTCCCGCCTGTCCGGCGCCTCTGCCGGAGCCTCCCGCCTGTCCGGCGCCTCTGCCGGAGCCTCCCGCCTGTCCGGCGCCTCTGCCGGAGCCTCCCGCCTGTCCGGCGCCTCTGCCGGAGCCTCCCGCCTGTCCGGCGCCTCTGCCGGAGCCTCCCGCCTGTCCGGCGCCTCTGCCGGAGCCTCCCGCCTGTCCGGCGCCTCTGCCGGAGCCTCCCGTCTGCCCGGCGCCTCTGCCGGAGCTTCGCGTCTGCCCGGCGCCTCTGCCGGAGCTTCGCGTCTGCCCGGCGCCATCGGAGCTTCCCGTCTGCCCAGCGCCGCCAGCGCCGCCCGTCTGCCCAGCGCCGCCAGCGCCGCCCGTCTGCCCAGCGCCGCCAGCGCCGCCCGTCTGCCCAGCGCCGCCAGCGCCGCCCGTCTGCCCAGCGCCGCCAGCGCCGCCCGTCTGCCCAGCGCCGCCAGCGCCGCCCGTCTGCCCAGCGCCGCCAGTGCCGCCCGTCTGCCCAGCGCCGCCAGTGCCGCCCGTCTGCCCAGCGCCGCCAGTGCCGCCCGTCTGCCCAGCGCCGCCAGTGCCGCCCGTCTGCCAGGAGCCGCCAATGCCGCCCGTCAGCCAGGGGCCACCAGTGCCGCCAGTCAGCCCAGCGCCAGCGCCGCCAGTCAACCAGGGGCCGCCAGTGCCGCCAGTCAGCCAGGGGCCGCCAGTCAGCCAGGGGCCGCCAGTGCCGCCAGTCAGCCAGGGGCCGCTAGAGCCCCTCCGCCCGGAGCAGCTGTCCCTCTGTCCCGAGCAGCTGTCCCTCTGTCCCGAGCAGCTGTCCCTCTGTACCGAGCAGCTGTCCCTCTGTCCCGAGCAGCTGTCCCTCTGTCCCGAGCAGCTGTCCCTCTGTCCCGAGAAGCTGCCCCTCTGTCCCAAGCAGCCCCTCTGTCCAGTGGGGTCATTGAGAGGGGTGGGCATGGTGAGTAAGCCACGGAGGCGGACACTAAGGCGGACTGAGACAATGGCGAAGTGGGGTCCGCGTCCCGCGCCAGAGCCGCCACCGCGGACAGACGCCCACCCAGACCCTCCCCTATAGGTCAAGGTTTTGCGGCCGGAGTCCGCACCTTTGGGGGGGGGTACTGTCACGTTCTGACCTCTATTTCCTTTGTTTTTGTATTTATTTAGTATGGTCAGGGCGTGAGTTGGGTGGGCAGTCTATGTTTGTTTTTCTATGTTTTGGTCTAGTTCTATGTTCGGCCTGATATGGTTCTCAATCAGAGGCAGGTGTTCGTCATTGTCTCTGATTGGGAACCATATTTAGGTAGCCTGGGTTTCACTGTGTGTTTGTGGGTGATTGTTCCTGTTTTTGTGTTTGCACCAGACAGGGCTGTTTTGAGTTCTCACGTTTCTTGTTTTTTTCCGTTAGTTTGTTCATGTATAGTGTCGTCAATAAATACAATGAACAACCACCACGCTGCGCTTTGGTCCGCCTCTACTTCACAAGAAGAGAATCGTTACAAACGGTACAAGGGTAGCAGTCAGGGTTGGCGTCATTCAGTTATTTTGGCATCCCAAAACACTGCTATAGCCCTCCTTTTCTAAGAGTAAATCATTTTGCTGGAATAAAACTCCTATGGAGTCCATGTTAGTTGATTTGCCCTGAGAGGTGACATGGACTGCTAACATATATACAAAAGGTGAGTGTTACACATACAAGTTGATGAAAAATATCTTACATACCAGCATGGTATAAAATACCCCTTCCTTTCTCGAGCTACCTCTCGCTAGTCTTACAAGAGCAATCATCTGTACTCAGACTGCTGCTGTCCCCTGCTTCACTGGCGGGGATCTTGCTACTTCTCTCCCTCTCAGCTGGCTCCTCCAAATGAATGCCTAGTCAAGTTGTGTGTGTAAACTAGACTCCAATTGATTGTGAAGCTATGAGTCAACAGAGAAGCCTTTAAGAAAACTTTTATTTTGTCCATTGGCAACAATGCTAATCTTATGGGGAGAAACCAACTCGGCAGCCCCGAAGCAAAAAGGCCTTTGACCTTTATTTTCACCATAGGCATGGCAGTAAATAATCTAAATGAAAATAAACTTTTGTAAACAATGACACCTGCTTTGATACTGAATATGAACATAGTGTAAGTACTCTGATCATTGATGATTCTCCAATAACACTTCGTACCATCTACTCAGCTGTTGAGTGGGGGGGGGGGGGGGTTTCAAACTCAGTCCACTCCAAATACACATGCCAAGGGGCTAAATACAGTGCCTTCAGTAAGTATTCATTCCCCTTGACTTTTTCAAAATATAGTTGTGTTACAGACTGAACATAAAATGATTAAATTGAGCTTTTTTTGGTCACTGGCCTACACGCAATAGTCCCCAATGTCAAAGTGGAATTATGTTTAGATGTATTTTTTTATATATATATATTTTTTTCAAATTAAAAATGTAAAGCAAAACTGTCTTGAGTCAATAAGAATTCAATCCCTTTTTTTATGTCAAGCCTAAATAAGTTCAGGAGTAAAAATGTGCTTCACAAGTCACATAATAAGTTGCATGGACTCAGTGTGCAATAATAGTGTTAAACAGGATTTTTGAATGACTACCTCATCTCTGTACCCCATACATACAAGTATCTGTAAGGTCCCTTAGTCGAGCAGTGAATTTCAAACACAGGTTCAACCACATTGACCAGGGAGGTTTTCCAATACCTCACAAAGGGTACCTATTAGTAGATGGGTAAAATAAAAAAGCAGACATTGAATATCCCTTTGAGCATGGTGAAGTCATTAATTGCACTTTGGATGGTGTATCAATACACCCAGCCACTACAAAGATACAGGCGTCCTTCCCAACTCAGTAGCCGGAGTGGAAGGAAACTAACCGCTGTGGGATTTTACCACGAGGCCAATGGTGACTTTAAAACAGTTAAACTCTAACAGCTGTGACAGGAGAAAACTGAAGATGGATCAACAACATTGTAGTTACTCCACAATACTAACCTAAATGACAGAGTGAAAAGAAGGAAGAATGTACAGAATAAAAATATTCCAAAACATGCATCCTGTTTACAACAAGGCACTAAAGTAATACTGCAAAAAATGTGACAAAGCAATTCACTTTTTGTCCAGAATACAAAGTGTGTTTGGGGCAAATCCAATAGAACACAATACAGAGTACCACTCTCCATATTTTCAAGCATAGTGGAAGCTGCATCATATTATGGATATGCTTGTAATCGCTAAGGACTGGGGAGTTACAGGACTAAAATAAACGTAATGGAGCTAAGCACAGACAAAATCTTAAGAGGAAAACCTGGTTCAGTCTGCTTTCCAGTCACTGGAAGATTCCTTTTTCACCAGGACAATGGTCAGCATGGCACTCAGAGAGTCTGCCAAGTATAGAGCAACGCCACCTAGCTAACAGTGGAGCCTCATTAACAGCTACACTGGGAATGCTCCCCTTTGTTCTCTTCTCTTTTCAATACAATAAAACTAAATGTAATAGCTTAATATAATGTTGGAGAGAAATGAAATCATTTTTGAAATAGCCAACAGAACAATTAGGGCTTTTCAGGGATAAAAAGAACGGGAAGCATTAGAAATGTATGTGCTTAAGATTGTCAGCCTGACAAACCACCCAGTCAGCACTTGACCATGTTGTTCGCTAATATCCAAATCACATTACTATCAAATACACATGTTTAAATACCAGTATTACAGAAGTATAAGAAATGTAATACAATTTTAACAAGTTTGAGTAAGTATTAGATTGTCGTAAATAAGTGCAATTACCTGAGACAGTGTGTTTTGTTAGAGGAACATCATCTCCCCTGTAAACGTGAAAATAAAGGGGGAGGGCAACAGTGCAGATCATTTTAATGTTGTCGACATCCGGGAAGCACAGTACTCAGTGAAAACAGAACCATGGTGTTTGACTGAGGAGGAGAAAGAGCGTCAGGGGCCTTACACAGAGGATGACTATGGAAGACAGAAGAGGACATATCACTCTCAATGGCTGACATCTAAATGCTTAGAAAAATGGGCTTCCTCCCTTACCCTAAACAACCTTACATTGAGGAGCTATTGTATCGTCTAGGGGTGGAGACTAGTAGGACGGTTGATTTATATTGGCCTGGGAAGAAATCCAGTCACAGAAACCTAAAATGATGTAACAGAGTATTTAACTAGTTAACTCTGTGGTAGGTAGCCAACAAATTGTTTCCTGTCTTCCTATATCTTGGCTACCCCATAGTGTGATGGGGTAGCCGTGGACAGTATCCAGGTATGAGTGTCCAGCCATGTCTTCTACCATTGTCCTATATTCTAGATGGAAAAGTTGATTTGGTCAGAAAGTCAGAGGGCACTGTTGTGATGAGAGTATACAGAGTAATACAGAGACCCCTGCTTTGGGGTGAGGAGAGTTCTCTGATTAAAATAAACGGAATGGAGCTAAGCACAGACAAAATCTTAAGGGGAAAACCTGGTTCAGTCTGCTTTCCAGTCACTGGAAGATTCCTTTTTCACCAGGACAACCTAAAACAAGGACAAATCTACACTTGGAGTTGCTTACTAAGAAAAGACAGTGGCCGAGTTACAGTTTTGACTTAAATGTGCTTGAAAATCTATGGCAAGATTTGAAAAATGGTTGTAGGGAAAGGGTATACCTAATCAGTTGCACAACAATGCCCTCCTATATGTTCCAACAATGCATTCAACCGAAATGTGTCTTCCGCATTGAACCCTACCCCTCTGAATCAGAGGTGTGTGGGGGGAGGGGCTGCTTTTTCGAGGTCATCGGCACCCGGGGAAGCAGTTGTTAACTGCCTTGTCGCCCGTGTATAGCAATGATCAACAACCAACTTGACAGAGCTTGAATATATTTTTTAAGGATAATGGGTAAATATTGCACAATCCAGATGTGCAAGTCTTAGAGACTTACCCAGAAAGACTCAAAGCAGTAATCACTGCCAAATGTGATTCTCGGGGGTGTGAATACTTATGCAAACCTTATGTTTACCTCAGATAATACATTTAAGCACGTGTATCAAATATTCATGTATCACGGTATATGATATCGCCCCCGACCCTAAACTTACTGGCCACATGAAGGTGCTGCTTTGATTTCTAAAAACTGCTGCATCTTGTGCTTGTCAAGGAAGCCACATAGCCATTTCCACAATTTTTTCCTCTAATGTATGGACTCCAAGACTACATTTAACAACCCAATCAAGAGGTGCAGTACAATGTTTGTAGTACAGTGCTTACCTCAGAACCGTCAGCATCCGGAGCCCCCTCCATACCCACCACTGGAGCCCCCTCCATACCCACCACTGGAGCCCCCTCCATACCCACCACTGGAGCCCCCTCCATACCCACCACTGGTGCCCCCTCCATACCCACCACTGGAGCCCCCTCCATACCCACCACTGGAGCCCCCTCCATACCCACCACTGGAGCCCCCTCGATACCCACCACTGGAGCCCCCTCCATACCCACCACTGGAGCCCCCTCCATACCCACCACTGGAGCCCCCTCCATACCCACCACTGGAGCCCCCTCCATACCCACCACTGGAGCCCCCTCCATACCCACCACTGGAGCCCCCTCCATACCCACCACTGGAGCCCCCTCCATACCCACCACTGGAGCCCCCTCCATACCCACCACTGGAGCCCCCTCCATACCCACCACTGGAGCCCCCTCCATACACACCACTGGAGCCCCCTCCATACCCACCACTGGAGCCCCCTCCATACCCACCACTGGAGCCCCCTCCATACCCACCACTGGAGCCCCCTCCATAACCACCACTGGAGCCCCCTCCATACCCACCACTGGAGCCCCCTCCATACCCACCACTGGAGCCCCCTCCATACCCACCACTGGAGCCCCCTCCATAACCACCACTGGAGCCCCCTCCATACACACCACTGGAGCCCCCTCCATACACACCACTGGAGCCCCCTCCATACACACCACTGGAGCCCCCTCCATACCCACCACTGGAGCCCCCTCCATACCCACCACTGGAGCCCCCTCCATACACACCACTGGAGCCCCCTCCATACCCACCACTGGAGCCCCCTCCATAACCACCACTGGAGCCCCCTCCATACCCACCACTGGAGCCCCCTCCATACACACCACTGGAGCCCCCTCCATACCCACCACTGGAGCCCCCTCCATAACCACCACTGGAGCCCCCTCCATACCCACCACTGGAGCCCCCTCCATACCCACCACTGGAGCCCCCTCCATACCCACCACTGGAGCCCCCTCCATAACCACCTGGAGAATGGGCCAGGCCTCACATAAATGCTCAACTCAAGGGACTAGCTACTAGAGAAAAGCTTCTATCTTCCTTCCATACAACACCAGGGACTTAGGTTCCGTTCTTTTAACTTCAAGGGAAAGTGTAGCGACATGGGACTTACCGCCACCACCATATGGGCCGCTGCTCCTGCCCCCTCCACTGCCATAGCTGCCACCTCCTTTCATTGGACCGTAGCTGGACGACGACGACTGGCTGCTGTAATTGCCAAAGTCATTGTAATCTCCAGCTGTGCTGCTGCCGCCACCGTTAGCTCCATAGTTACCTGCAAGAGGACACAGATAAAAGGCATTTTACAATCCAAGCTATCCATTACATAAAGCTAACCAGATTCAAAACTAAGTGATGGCATTTTTTATATGTGCAGTTCATCTTTGCGTGATTGACTTACTACCTCTGTAGTTACCACCACCGCCGCCTCTGTCATTGTTGTATCCTCCTCCACAGCTGCCACCCTGGTTGCCATTGCCACCTCCTCCGCCATAGCGCTGGTTGCCGCCACCATACCCGCCGGGGCCTCCACCATAGCCGCCACTTAAGGAAACAAGTATAACAAGTTAAGCTTTTGGACAAACTGGCAAAACATCCCAGGACAACGTTCCCCACATTCTAATTTAGAATATCTAGAAAAACTAGGCAGAGGAACTCACCATTGCCTCCATAGTTATTATATCAGTCGTTATCACCATATCCTCCACATCTACCTCCACCAAAACCCCTGGGGGGGGGGGGGGGGGGGTATTTTTTTTATCTTTACTGGTGTCAGACTAACTTGAAACCACCTGCATTGCACCAGGGATAGAAACTAGTACATTAATTCCCTGTGGAACGAGGCTGAATATGGTTAAAATGGCATTAAAAGCCCTTGAGTGCTCACATCTCTAGGGCTGGGAATTGACAGGGACATCACAATACTATATTATCACAATACTTAGGGGCCGTTATGATATGTATTACGATTTTATATGTATGGAGATTCGATACTGTGATTTTATTGCAATTTGATGTTCCAAACATAATGCTCACTATACGTCTGCTGCAGAGACCAGAGAGAGTCATGAGAAAAATAGTTTGATCAGTCATGTAAATAAGTGCTGAAAACATGTTAGTTCACTATTTAAAAATATGGACAAGCTATAGGATAAAAAAATAAAATACTGGAGTTTTGGCACAGGTACAGCCAACTAGCGTCAGCTAATTCTACCCACACACACACACAGAGTACCAGTCAAAAGTTTAGGCGTGTCCACTCATTCAAGGGTTTCTTTATTTTTTACAATTTCCTATACTGTAGAATAATAATAGTGAAGATATCAAAAACTATGAACACATATGGAATCAAGTAATAACCAAAAAGTGTTTAAATCAAAATATACTTCATATTTTAGTTTCTTCAAAGTAGCCACCCTTTGCCTTGACAGCTTTGCACACTTTTGGCATTCTCTCAACCAGCTTCACCTGTAATGCTTTTCCAGCTGTCTTGAAGGAGGTCCCACATATGCTGAGCATTTGTTGGCTGCTTTTCCTTCACTCTGCAGTCCAACTCATCCCAAACCATCTCAATTGGGTTGAGGTTGGGTGATTGTGGTCATCTGATGCAGCACTCCATCACTCTCCTTCTTGGTCAAATAAGCCTTACACAGCCTGGAGGCGTGTTAGGTCATTGTCCTGTTGAAAAATAAATGATAGTCCCACTACACGCAAACCAGATGGGATGGTGTATCGCTGCAGAATGCTGTGGTAGCCATGCTGGTTAAGTGTGCCTTGAATTATAAATAAATCCCTGACAGCGTCACCAGCAAAGCACCATCACACCACCTCCATGCTTCACGGTGGGAACCACACATGCGGAGATCATCCGTTCACCTACTCTGCGTTTCACAAAGACATGGCGGTTGGAACCAATAATCTCACATTTAGACTCAGACAAAGGACAGATTTCCCCCGGTCTAATGTCTATTGCTCATCTTTCTTGGCTCTTATTATTATTATTGGTGTCCTTTAGCAGCCTTGTGAATGTTGACCTGTTTAAAGGTCTTACTCACGTCGGCTACGGAGAGCGTGATCACACAGTCGTTCGGAACAGCTGATGCTCAGTGTTGCTTGCCTCGAAGCGAGCATAGAAGTGATTTAGCTCATCTGGTAGGCTCATCTGGTAGGCTCGTGTCACTGGGCAGCTCGCGCGGCTGTGCTTCCCTTTGTAGCCCTGCCACATAAGATCAGCTTCGGAGCCGGTGTAGTACGATTCAATCTTAGCCCTGTATTGACTCTTTGCCTGTTTGATTGTTCGTCAGAGGGCATAGCAGGATTTCTTATAAGCTTTCGGGTTAGTGTCCCGCGCTTTGAAAGCGGAAGCTCTACCCTTTAGCTCAGTGCGAATGTTGGCTGTTCTCCATGGCTTCTGATTGGGGTATGTACGTACAGTCACTGTGGGAATGACATCCTCGATGCACTTATTGATAAAGCTAGTGAGTGATGTGGTGTACTCCTCAATGCCATCGGAAGAATCCTATATGTTCCAGTCTGTGGTAGCAAAACAGTCCTGTAGTTTAGCATCTGCTTCATCTGACCACTTTTTTATAGACCGAGTCACTGGTGCTTCCTGCTTTAATATTTTCTTGTAAGCAGGAATGAGGAGGATGCAATATAAATATTCCTCTCCAGGTGCATTCAAGTTATCACCAAATAATTTATTAAAACACTGTTTTACAAGGAAGGTCTACAATAGCCTCAGCAGAATTCTGTTGGGTAGCACCATGGTGTAGCCGGAGGACCGCTAGCATATGTTCTCCACTGGGTACATTGACTTCAATAAAAAACCTAGGAGGCTCATGGTTTTCACTCCCTTCTATAGACTTACACAGACTTTGAGTACTTGACTCAAAGAGAGAAAAAAACAATAGCTGAACAGTTTTGAACAAAGTAATTTCTCCCAAAATTAAGGAGAAGAGAGGGAGAAGAGAGTTAGCTATATTTCGTAGTATATATTTTTTCACTTTCACTTACTTAGTTAGTGTCAAATGCAGCTAGCTAGTTTAGGACACTCAAACACCCAGGTCAAACAGAGAGGAATGCTATGTTCGCTAGCTGGCTTTGGCTATCCAACAATTGAACTCTTCCAAGTCAAGGTAAGCTTTTGGTTATATTAATTTATTGCAACCGGGGCCCACCGGTGTAACTGTTTAACCTATTGCTGCTTACCACACTGTACTGCATGATTGTAGTGGGTTTACTAACACGTTAGTTCTAGTAGCTATGTTGACTATGACCTGACAGCGATGTAGGCTGTGTATCGGTTAGCGGTCATGATGTGAAGTTTTGGCTTGGAAAGGATGTGTTATGCACTGAAGTCTATAAGTGAAGGGGAAAGGTGAGAGGAGGAGAGCATGTACAGTGGGGAGAACAAGTATTTGATACACTGCCGATTTTGCAGGTTTTCCTACTTACAAAGCACGTAGAGGTCTGTAATTTTTATCATAGGTACACTTCAACTGTGAGAGACGGAATCTAAAACAAAAGTCCAGAAAATCCCATTGTATGATTTTTAAGTAATTCATTTGCATTTTATTGCAGGACATAAGTATTTGATCACCTACCAACCAGTAAGAATTCCGGCTTTTACAGACCTGTTAGTTTTTCATTAAGAAGCCCTCCTGTTCACCACTTGTATTAACTGCACCTGTTTGAACTCGTTACCTGTATAAAAGACACCTGTCCACACACCTGTCCACCTGTATTAACTGCACCTGTTTGAACTCGTTACCTGTATAAAAGACACCTGTCCACACACTCAATCAAACAGACTTCAACCTCTCCACAATGGCCAAGACCAGAGAGCTGTGTAAGGACATCAGGGATAAAATTGTAGACCTTCAAGATGACCGTTAATCACCCCCGGTCTGGGGTTCCATGCAAGATCTCACCTCGTGGGGCATCAATGATCATGAGGAAGGTGAGGGATCAGCCCAAAACTACACGGCAGGACCTGGTCAATGACCTGAAGAGAGATGGGACAACAGTCTCAAAGAAAACCATTATTAACACACCACGCCGTCATGGATTAAAATCCTGCAGTGCACGCAAGGTCCCCCTGCTTAAGCCAGCGCATGTCCAGGCCCGTCTGAAGTATGCCAATGACCATCTGGATGATCCAGAGGAGGAATGGGAGAAGGTCATGTGGTCTGATGAGACAAAAATAGAGCATTTTGGTCTAAACTCCACTCGCCGTGTTTGGAGGAAGAACAAGGATGAGTACAACCTCAAGAACACCATCCCAACCGTGAAGCATGGAGGTGGAAACTTAATTCTTTGGGGATGCTTTCCTGCAAAGGGGACAGGACGACTGCACCGTATTGAGGGGAGGATGGATGGGGCCATGTATCGCGAGATCTTGGCCAACAACCTCCTTCCCTCAGTAAGAACATTGAAGATGGGTCGTGCCTGGGTCTTCCAGCATGACAACGACCCGAAACACACAGCCAGGACAACTAAGGAGTGGCTCCGTAAGAAGCATCTCAAGGTCCTGGAGTGGCCTAGCCAGTCTCCAGACCTGAACCCAATAGAAAATCTTTGGAGGGAGCTGAACGTCCGTATTGCCCAGCGACAGACCCAAAACCTGAAGGATATGGAGAAGGTCTGTATGGACGAGTGGGCCAAAATCCCTGCTGCAGTGTGTGCAAACCTGGTCAAGAACTACAGGAAACGTATGATCTCTGTAACTGCAAACAAAGGTTTCTGTGCCAAATATTAAGTTCTGCTTTTCTGATGTATCAAATACTTATGTCATGCAATAAAATGCAAATTAATTACTTTAAAATTATACAATGTGATATTCTGGATTTTGTTTTAGATTCCGTCTCTCACAGTTGAAGTGTACCTATGATAAAAATTACAGACCTCTACATGCTTTGTAAATAGGAAAACCTGCAAAATCGGCAGTGATTAAAATACTTGTTCTCCCCCCACTTTAGATAGTTGCTAGAAGGAATTATATATACAACAAGCTGTTTATGTGTATGGTATGAAAGCAAACTGTGTTTGCATGTGATCAGGGGTGTACTGATTGAGCCGATTCTGTTGAAAAACTTTTCTTAAACGGAAGCAATATGAAGGAAATGGTGATAAACACCTGAATTTGTCCAATAGAATCAATATCCAATCAAATTTATCACATGCTCCGAATACAACCTTAACGTGAAATGCTTACTTACAAGCCTTTAACCAACAATGCAGTTCAAGAAATAGAGTTAAGAAAATATTTGCTAAATAAAAAGTAAAACATTGAATGAAAGTAACACAAGATCAATTTTGGTATTTGGTATTTTATTAGTGTCAGGTCTTCTAGAAGTAGTGGGCTTGGAGTCAGGCGCAGAAAGCAGAGGGTTAGGAAAATCGTATTTATTCCGGTACAAAACGGCCAAGCCAAAAACACTATGCGCATAAAACTGACCGGCCCAAAAACAGGACCCAAACAGGCCGGAGAAAATAAAATACAAATGCACATCCACGAACAGCGTCAAGCCCGCACAAAAGCAAATAAATAGCCCTAACCAAAACCCAAACAAGAAACAGGTGTAACCAATAAGACAACTAACAGAAAAAGAAAAAGGGGATCGGTGGCAGCTAGTAGACCGGTGACTGGTTTATAAGATATAAACCAGTCAGATATAAACCAGTCAGATATAAACCAGTCAGTTATAAACCAGTCAGATATAAACCAGTCAGAGATAAACCAGTCAGATATAAACCAGTCAGATATAAACCAGTCAGTTATAAACCAGTCAGATATAAACCAGTCAGATATAAACCAGTCAGATATAAATGGAGGCAATGGAAATCTCTCAGCTGTGACGGATCCAAGATGTGCTGGGTACCGGTGGGTGACCTCTCCTCTGGACTGTACCCCTCCCAGTCCTGCAGGCACCCTCCGGCACCTCACCTTCCTGCAGGGGACCAGCTACCACCGGCCTGAGGAGAGACACATGAAACAAGGGGTTAATACGATAGTAAGAAGGGAGTTGGCCATGGGGCCAGGACCGGCTGGTAGCCCAACACGCATTGAAACGGTGACATGTTCGTGGAGGAGGGGCGGAGTGAGTTCTGAGCTACCTCCGCCCATGGGACGTACCTCACACATTCTCCTGGCTGGTCCTGGCAATACGACCGCAGAAACCTACCCACCTCCTGGTTCACTCTCTCCACCTGCCCATTACTCTCAAGGTGATAACCCGAGGTCAGGCTGACCGAGACCCCCAGCCGCTCCATAGACACGCTCCAAACTCAGGACGTGAACTGGGGACCCCGATCAGAAACGATGTCCTCAGGCACCCTGTAGTGCCGGAAGACGTGGGTAAACTGGGCCTCAGCAGTCTATAAGGCCGTAGGGAGACCGGGCAATGGGAGGAGACGGCAGGACTTAGAAAACCGATCCACAACGACCAGGATCGTAGTGTTCCCCTGAGACGGGGGAAGATCGGTAAGAAAGTCCACTGACAGATGAGACCACGGCCGTTGTGAAACGGGGAGGGGCTGTAACTTCCCTCTAGGCAGATGCCTAGGAGCCTTACTCTGAGCGCACACCGAACAGGAGGCGACATAGAACCTCACGTCCTTAGCTAAGGTGGGCCACCAGTACTTCCCCCTAACACCACGCACTGTCCTTGCAATCCCAGGATGACGAAGAGGGTAGAGTATGAGCCCACCGAATCAATTGATCACGGACACCAAGCGGCACATACGCAAGACCTGTAGGACACTGTGGAGGCGCAGGTTCCAACCATAACGCCCGCTCAATGTCCACGTCCACCTCCCATACCACCGGTGCCACCAGCCTTGAAGCTGGAAGGATGGGAGTAGGATCGATGGGCCGATCCTCGGTGTCATATAGACGGGACAGCGTGTTGGCCTTCGTGTTGAGGGAACCCGGTCTATAAGAGATAGTGAACCTAAATCTGGTGAAAAATATGGCCCACCTTGCCTGACGAGGATTCAGTCTCCTCGCTGCCCGGATATACTACAGATTACGGTGGTCAGTCCAGATGAGGAAAGGGTGCTTGGCCCCCTCAAGCCAATGTCTCCGCATCTTCAGGGCCTTTACCACAGCTAACAACTCCTGGTCCTCCACATCATAGTTTCGCTCCGCCGGACTGAGCTTCTTCGAAAAGAAAGCGCAGGGACGGAGCTTCGGTGGCGTGCCCGAGCGCTGTGATAGCACGGCTCCATCCCCAGCCTCGGACGCGTCCACTTCCATTATGAACGCCAAAGAGGGCTCCGGATGTGCCAACACGGGAGCGTCGGTAAACAGCGCCTTCAAACGATTGAAAGCTCTGTCCGCCTCTGCCGACCACCGTAAACTCGCCGGCCCCCCCTTCCGCAGTGAGGTAATGGGAACCGCCACCTGGCCAAAACCCCGGATAAACCTCCAGTAGTAATTGGCAAACCCTAAAAACCGCTGCACCTCCTTTACCGTGGTCAGAGTCGGCCAATTACGCACGGCCTTAACGCGGTCACACTCCATCACCACCCCTGAGGTGGAAATACGATAACCCAGGAAGGAAACGGCTCGTTTGGAGAACACACATTTCTCAGCCTTAACGTACAGGTCATGCTCCAGCAGTCGCCCAAGTACCTTGCGCACAAGAGACACATGCGCGGCGCGTGTAGAATAGATCAGGATATCATCAATATACACCACCACACCCTGCCCGTGCAGGTCCCTGAGAATCTTGTCTACAAAGGATTGAAAGACGGCTTGGGCATTCTTTAACCCATACGGCATGACAAGGTACTCATAATGGCCAGATGTGGTACTAAACGCGGTTTTCCACTCATCTCCCTCCTGAATACGCACCAGATTATTCGCACTCCTGAGGTCCAGTTTTGTGAAGAAACGCGCTCCGTGAAATGATTCTACCGCCGTAGCGATGAGAGGTAGCGGGTAACTAAACCCCACTGTGATGAAATTGAGGCCTCGATAATCAATGCACGGACGCAGACCTCCCTCCTTTTTTTTCACAAAAAAGAAACTCGAGGAGACGGGTGACGTGGAGGGCCGAATGTACCCCTGTCCCAGAGATTCAGTGACATATGTCTCCATAGCCAACATCTCCTCCTGTGACAATAGGTACACGTGACTCCTGGGAAGTGCAGCGTTTACCTGGAAGTTTATCGTGCAATCCCCCCGTTGATGAGATGGTAATTTGGTCGCCCTCTTCTTACAGAAGGCAATAGCCAAATCGGCATATTCTGAGGGAATGCGCACAATGGAAACCTGGTCTGGACTCTCCACCGACATGGCACCGATGGAAACTCTGAAACACCTACCTGAACACTCCTCTGACCACCCCTGGAGAGCCCCCTGTTTCCATTAAATCCTGGGATTGTGACTAGCCAAGTTTGCAGATGACACAACAATAGTGGACCTGATCACCAACAACGTTGAGACAGCCCACAGGGAGGAGTTGAGGGCACTCGGAGTGCGGTGTCAGGAAAACAACCTCTCACTCAACATCAACAAAACAAATGAGATGATTGTGGACTTCAGGAAACAGCAGAGGGAGCACCCCTTATCCGCATCGAAGGGACAGCAGTGGAGAAGGTGGAAAATGCTTAGTTCCTGGGCGTACACATCACGGACAAACTGAAATGGTCCACCCACACCTCATGAGGCTGAAGAAATTTGGCTTGTCACCCAAAACCCTGACAAACTTTTACAGATGCACAATCGAGAGCATCCTGTCGGGCTGTATCACCTCCTGGTATGGCAACTGCACCACTCTCAACCGCAAGGCTCTCCAGAGGGTGGTGCGGTCTGCACAACGCATCACCGGGGGCAAACTACCTGCCCTCCATGACACCTACACCACACGATATCACAGGAAGGCCAGAATGATCATAACCACCCGAGCCACTGCCTGTTCACACCTCTATCATCCAGAAGGAGAGGTCAGTACAGGTGCATTAAAGCTGGGACCGAGAGATTGAATTAACAGCTTCTATCTCAAGGCCATCAGACTGCTAAACAGCAATCACTCACTCAGAAAGGCTGCTGCCAACATTGAGACCCAATCACTGGACACTTTAATAAATGGATCACTAGTCACTTTAAACAATGCCACTTTACTATTGTTTACATATCTTAGATTACCCATATCACATGTATATACTGTATTATATACCATCTACTGCACCTTGCCTATGCCGCTCGGCCATGGCTCATCCATATACTTATGTAAATTTTCTCATTCACCCCTTTAGATTTGTGTGTATTAGGTACTTGTTGTGGAATTGTTAGATTGACTTGTTATATATTACTGCACTGTTGGAACTAGAAGCAGAAGCATTTTGCTACACTCGCATTAACATCTGCTAACCATGTGTATGTGACCAATAAAATTTGATTTGATTTGAAAGGGGATGTTAAGTTGGCCACAGACAATCGTCCTGAGATCGACTTAAGTCTGTCATGGTATTTTTTCCCCCGTTTTAGACACTGCTGTCATCAGCAAAAAAACACACAAAACAATGTTATTGATACACACCTTTTTTAGGGTTAGGATTCCCACACGGCCACATTTCCATGTTACAGTGCTTGTTTACGGAAAACAGACGGAAGACAGTGGACTACCTGTGTAATCAGCTATCTGTGTCTCCGAACACCTGCGTGTAAACGGAAGAAGGAAGCCACAAACGTGTTGTCACTGAAAAATACTGTTGACTGCAACTGTTAACCGGTTAACCATGTTCAATGCATTTTGCATTGCTGAAATGATTTTGATGTGATATGGAAGTATAGGGATTTGTTTTTATATTGAACAAAAATATAAACGCAATAAAGTGTTGGCCCCATTGTGTCTGTCTGTAATAAAGCCCTTTTGTGGAGAAAACTCATTCTGATTGGCTGGGCCTGGCTCCCCAGTGGGTGGACCTGGCTCCAAGTGGGTGGGCCAATGCCCTCTCATGGCTGTGCCCCTGCCCAGTCATGTGAAATCCATAGATTAGGGCCTAATTTATTTATTTAAATTGACTGATTTCCTTTATGAACTGTAACTTAGTAAAAATCTTTTCAATTGTTGCAATTAGCATTTATATTTTAGTTCAGTTTTAGAACCGTACCTCAAATGAGAATTGATTCACGTTTTGATTAAGTTTTTGGCTTACAGAGCTTAGTCTCTGGACTAAGGAGTAACGTTGGGTTCCTTTAGTCCAATATTGGGCTAGTCATTTTGTATTTCTAAAATATCCAATTTCAGCTTGTGACAAAACAAACAATTATGTTTTAGAGAGTGATTGTACTATCTAAACAGCTGTGAAATATCTTTTCCACAACCAAAAATATTTTATTTTCAGCTGTTTGAAGCTGGTGTACAAAACCGAAAGTAAAAGGCTCACAAACTAACCTTCAGAAAGGGAAGCATAGAAATACCGCACATAGAACATATATTAAGCTGCAGCTGGCCCAAAACAGAGCAGTGTGCTTTGCTCTTCATTTTAATCAGAGGGCTGATATAAATACTATGCATGCCAGTCTCTCTTGGCTGAGAGTTGAGGAGAGACTGACTGCATCACATCTTCTTTTTATAAGAAACATTAATGTGTTGAAAATCCCAAATTGTTTGCATAGTCAACTTGCACACAGCTCTGACACACACACTTATCCCACCAGACATGCCACCAGGGGTCTTTTCACAGTCCCCAAATCCAGAACAAATTCAAGAAAGTGTACTGTATTATATAGAGCCCTTATTGCATGGAAATTCCTTCCATCTCATATTGCTCAAATAAACAGCAACCCTGGTTTAACAAAACAGATAAAGCAACACCTCGCGGCACAACGCCTCTCCCCTATTTGACCTAGATAGTTTGTGTGTATGCATTGATATGTAGGCTGTGTGTGCCTTTAATTTTTTTTTAATGTAGTTCTGTCCTTGAGCTGTTCTTGTCTAGTGATGTTCTGTATTATATCATTCTGTATTATGATTCATATTTTGTGTGGACCCCAGGAAGAGTAGCTGCTGCTTTTGCAACAGCTGACGGGTATCCTAATAAAATACCCCCCTCCAAAAAAAATCTTCTGCTTCTTAGACTTGCCTTCAATCAGAATGACAGATCTATAACATTTCTATGTGACTTTGGTTGTGTCACACAAAAAGTTACATATTGCAACTTTAATAGCCGGGCAACAGCACACATTTCAGCAAACAAATGCCCATTTCAAATAAAGCCTGGGTCTAAAATAATGATTTACGAGGTTTAATATTTGGTTTTGTTACGTTACATTATTTAGTAATGACTCAGAAGAAATGTGACACTAGCTAGGTTTCCAAACAATTGGCGACAGATTTAATTTGAATATTCTAAAATCCACATGAAAACAAAATGTGCATTTTCCCAACAGAGATGTTTCCATCAATTTGACTTGTTGCACATACAAATACCTTTTGCAGTTAAATGTACATAATAAAAAATACAAGTTAATGAGTTTCCATCACATTTTCAGCTGTGCTGATGGTTGCTGCAAGACCGCAGGTACTCTTCCTGGGGTCCAGCTAAATGTAAGGCAGTTATATACAATAAAAAAAATATTATAATACATTTCACAACACATTAGTGTGTGCCCTAAGGCCACTACTCTACTACCACATACTGTATCTACAACATAAAATCCATGTGTACTTGTGTATAGTCCATATGTTATGGTGTGCATGTGTCTGTCTGTTCACAGTCCGCTTTTCCATTATCGAAGTGTATTTTAATCATTTTTTCTAATTTGATTTTACTGCTTGCATGAGTTACTTGATGTGGAATAGAGTTCCATGCAGTCATGGTTCTATGTAGTACTGTGCGCCTCCCATAGACTGTTCTGGACTGTGAAGAGACCTCTGGTGGCAGGTCTTGTGGAGTATGTATGGGTGTCTGAGCTGTTTGCTAATAGTTTAAACAGACAGCTCGGTACATTCAACGTGTCAATACTTCTCAGCCTGGAGATTATTTATGTTGTGGTTGTATTTTACCCCCTTTTCTCAATTTCAATCTTGTCTCATCGCTGCAACTCCCCAACGTGTGGCGAAGGTTGAGTTATGTGTCCCTTTGAAACATGACCCGCCAAAGTGCACTTCTTAACACCCGTATAACATTTCAGGTAAGACCCAAATGCAGACTGTGTTGAAGTAACAGTGTTAATTACAGCAACAGGGGCAGGCAAACGACAGGTCAAGACAGGCAGGGGTCGATAATCCAGAGTAGGGGCAAAGGTACAGGATGGCAGGCAGGATAGTCAGGCAGGCGGGCTCAGAGTCCGGACAAAACTAGGGTCTGTAGGACCTGCCTTGTTGATAGCGTTGTGAAGAAGGCAGAGCGGCGCATTATTATGGACAGACCCCATTTTAGTTACCATTGCATCAATATGTTTTGACCATGACAGTTTACAGTCCAGGGTTACTCCAAGCAGTTTGGTCATCTTAACTTGCTCAATTTCCACATTATTCATTTCAAGATTTAGTTGAGATTTAGGGTTTACGGAATTATTTCTCCCAAATACAATTTTTTAATTTAGGACTAACTTTTTCCTTGCCACCCATTCTGAAACTGACTGAAGGTCTTTGTTAAGTGTTGCAGTGATTTCACTTGCTGTGGTAGCTGACATGTGTAGTGCTAAGTCATCACCATACATAGACACATATAAAATCACCTCTTCTACACTAACTTTACGGAATTCAAAATTACAGTGCTTGTCTTTCATAATTTGGTCAGTTATGCATGATTAGGTTCCCGAATTTGTTGTTGGCATGTCATGCCTAAATTTGCTAATCTTGATAATAAAAAAATAGTTAAAGTAGTTGTCAATATCAATGGGTTTTGTGATTAATGAGCCATCTGATTCAATAAATGATGGAGACGGGTTTGCCTTTTTGGCCAACATTTAATTTAAGCTGCTCCAAAGCTTTTTACTGTCATTCATTATATCATTTATCTTTGTTTCATAGTACAGTTTCATTTTTGTTCAGTTTAGTCTTGATTTCTCAATTTACAGTATGTTTGCCAATTGGTTGTGCAGCCAGACTTATTTGCCATTCCTTTTGCTTCATCCCTCTCAACCATACAATTTTTAAATTCCTCATCAATCCACTGGGATTTAATGGTTTTTAATAATTGTCTTATTGGTTGCGTGCTTATTAGTAACTGGAATAAGGAATTTCATAAATGTTCCAACCTATGTGTTGTGATAATTGCGTTGTTTCCTCTATAACCTGTTACTTTATATGCCTTGCCACCGTGATAGGCCTAAAGCCAAGTAAATAAGAGGACACAGTGGCAGAATAAATTCAACATCTGTCCAGTGAAGTCCACAAAACATATTGCATGTAACACACAGTTACATGACCTACAGCATTGTCAAGCAAGTTAATGTGTCCGACATTTTCGGACTATTAAAAAACTATTTATTTAGAACCACGGAGACTTACCAAAGTTGCAAAGAAAACAGGAGCTGTCTCCAATATTCCAGCACCATTTCAACTTCAACATCATCAAATCCCCTATACTTATTCTAATACAGTGACAACTAAAAGATACCAAAAACTATTTATTTCCGATCAACGTCAGCTAATTATGATGTGGCTGTCCATGGTACTGATCTGTGTGTGTGTGTCTATGTATGCTTGGGGGCATGCGTGCAATTAGAAAACATGTTGACTCGCCCTACTTATAGAGAAACGACAATGCCATCCTCCTCTCTCTCATGTTTCCGGAACAGTCTGTAACTCTGTCATACATTACCCGCTTTTAGTTTCTGTTGTCCTATGCTACCCTAGCTACAATGCTTGCTCGCTAGCCTAACTTCCTTTCATGGCATGGGCAACTATGCGCTAGCTAGTTAACATTAGCCTACTAGATACATCTAGCTACATATTGAACTTCCATCCAGGGGCACAATGTATGAATTTATGGTTAATTCAGAATGGCCATTATAATCATTAGCCAGTACAGATAATTAAGTAAAACCACAAGTCCAAATCCCTATCTCCATCTATGCATAATTTAGGAAAGGGACAACTTTAACTAGCTAGCCACCGAAGGACAACAACACAATGAGAGTCTGAGGTCTTTAGTCCTCTGGAGCAGGATTTCATCAAGGATCTCTCTGTACTTTACTTCGTTCATCTTTCATTCAATCCTGACTAGTCTCCCAGTCCTTGCCGCTGAAAAACATCCCTGCCACCACCATGCTTCACCGAGCCCACTGTGTTCTTGGGAACCTTCAATGCTGTAGAAATGTTTTGATACCCTTCCCCCGATCTGTGCCTCGACAACAATCCTGTCTCGGAACTCTACGGACAATTCCTTCGACCTCATGGCTTGGTTTTTGCTCTGACATGCACTGTCAACTGTGGGACCTTATATAGGCAGATGTGTAGGTGTGTGCCTTTCCAAATCATGTCCAATCAATTGAATTCACTACAGGTGGACTTCAATCAAGTTGTAAAAACATCAGGGATGATCAATGGAAACAGGATGCAGCAATTTCGAGTATGAATACTTATGTAAATAAGGTATTTGTGTTTAATTTTGAATACATTTGCAAAAAATGTTAAAACGTTTTCACTTTGTCATTATGGGGTATTGTGTGTAGATTGCTGAGGATTTGTTTTTTTATAATCCATTTTAGAATAAGGCTGTAATGTAACAAGATGTGGAAAAAGTCAAGGGGTCTGAATACTTTCTGAAGCTACTGTATTGTGTTCCCTCCAGGTTGTAGAAAATAACAGAAGCTATGAATTATCTGTTCAGACCCCAGTCATACCTACAGTATCTACAGAATTTTAAAAAGGTGCTGTTGTAGTATTCAAGGAAAAATACCCCACTTCTTTGTTGAAGATCAAACAAAAACACTATAGTAAATACTACAGTATTTATACTGTAGTAAACTGTAAATAATAATAAGTGTACTACAGTCATGTCCGAGAAAACACTACAGTGAATACTATAGTATTTATACCATGGTATACTATTTAAATAGAGTACAGGCTTCACTGAATGACACAAGAGACAGAACACAATATGGAATTTTATTGAATAGTTTAGGGTAGGCCTCGATGCTGAGGACAGGTGGACCTATGCAGTTGCCCAGTTGGGTGTAGACCTGGGGAGGTGGAAAGTTGTTGGAAGACTGTAGCTGCAAAACAGCAAGTGGGATACACAAGGTTTGAATTGACATATTAATACCCCTAGATTCATTCTATTGATAGTTCTTTGTATATATCCATAAAAATGATGCTGATTCGTGATTTTGACTGGCCTGTCTGTCTCATACTGACTCCCGACACATTCATTACTATGGGACAGCTGGAGATCGAATTTGAATATTGAAACAATGTTGCAAATGTCAGAGACAGACAGCAAGGTTTATACAAATCTCTACTGTTGAAAACTAAATATTAGTCTAAAATAAATGTGAGATAATGTCTCGATTTTTTATAGTGGAGATCAAGTTTATAAATTGCCTGGCTGGGCTGATGAGACATTGGATTGCGCAGTCAGATGGAACAGAGTAAATGGGCATTTTAACGTCATAGATTTAGCCGGAGGTAACTTGTGGAATAGACACAGACTGGGGTGTCTATTCCACAAGTGCAAGTGCTGGTTAAGTGTTATTTTTTGCGGGATTATTTAAGATACTGTTTGAAGAGGTAGGGTTTCAGATGTTTTCAGAGATGAGTAGGGACTCTGCTGTCCTAGCTTCAGGGGGATGCTGGTTTCACCATTGTGGTGCCAGGACAGAGGAGAGCTTGGACTGGGCTGAGCGGGAGATGCCCTCCCATGGAGTGGGAGCCAAGAGACCTGAGGTGGCAGAACGGAGTGCTCAGGTTGGGGTGAAGGGGTTGAGCATAGCCTGAAGGTGGGGAGGGGCAGTTCCTCTTGCTGTTCCATAGGTAAGCACCATGGTCTTGTAGGGGATGCAAGCTTCAACTGGAAACCAGTGGAGTGTGCGGAGAAGCGGGATGACATGAGAAAACTTGGGAAGGTTGAAAACCAGAAACACTTATCTCCCTCACTAGCTTTAAGCACCAACTGTCAGAGCAGCTCACAGATTACTGCACCTGTACATAGCCCACCTATAATTTAGCCCTATCAACTACCTCTTTCCCAACTGTATTTAATTTATTTATTTATTTTGCTCCTTTGCACCCCATTATTTTTATTTCTACTTTGCACATTCTTCCATTGCAAAACTACCATTCCAGTGTTTTACTTGCTATATTGTATTTACCTTGCCACCAAGGCCTTTTTTTGCCTTTACCTCCCTTCTCACCTCATTTGCTCACATTGTATATAGACTTGTTTATACTTTATTATTGACTGTATGTTTGTTTTACTCCATGTGTAACTCTGTGTTGTTGTATCTGTCAAACTGCTTTGCTTTATCTTGGCCAGGTCGCAATTGTAAATGAGAACTTGTTCTCAACTTGCCTACCTGGTTAAATAAAGGTAAAATAAAAATAAATAAATAAAAAAGATGGGCTGCTGCGTTCTGGATAAGTTACAAGGGTTTGATGGCACAAGCAGGGAGCCCAGCCAACAGCGAGTTGCAGTAGTCCAGATCGGAGAGGACAAGTGCCTGGATTAGGACCTGCGCCACTTCTTGTGTGAGGTAGGGTCGTACTCTACGGATGTTGTAGAGCATGAACCTGCAGGGACGGGTCACTGCTTTGATGTTTAGAGAATGACAGGGTTACACCAAGGTTCTTTGCGCTCTGGGAGGGCGACACTGTGAAGTTGTCAACTGTGATGGAGAGGTCTTGGAGCGGGCAGGCCTTTCTCGGGAGGAAGAGCAGTTCTGTCTTGTTGAGCTTGAGGTGGTGGGCCGACATCCAAGTTGAGATATCTGCCAGGCATGCAGAGATGCATGTCGCAACCTGGGTGTCAGAAGGGGGAAGGAGAAAAGTAGTTGAGTGTCATCCACATAGCAATGATAGGAGAGACCATGTGAGGATATGACAGAGCCGAGTGACTTGGTGTATAAAGAAAAGAGGATAGGGCCTAGAACCGAGCCCTGGGGGACACCAGTAGTGAGAGTACGTGGGGCAGACACAGATCCTCTCCACGGCACCTGAAAGGAACGGCCCGCCAGGTAGGATTCAATCCAAGAGTGTGCATAGGATGAGAACAGAGGAGAGAGTGTCAGCTTTGGCAGTGTGGAGAGCCTCTGTGACACAGAGAAGAGCAGTCTCAGTTGAGTGACCCGTCTTGAAGCCTGACTGGTTTGGGTCAAAAAGATTGTTCGGAGAGATATTCAGAAAGTTGATCAGAGACAGCACACTCAAGTGTTTTGGAAATAAAATAAAGAAGGATACAGGTCTATAGTTTTTGACATCAGATGAGTCAAGTGTTTCTTGAGCAAGGGAGCAACTCGGACATTTTGAAGTCAGAGGGGACGCAGCAAGTGGTCAGGGATGAGTTGATGAGGGAAGTGAGGAATGGGAGAAGGTCTCCAGAAGGGAGGAGGGGATGGGGTCGAGCGGGCAGGTTGTCGGGCCGCCAGACCTCACGAGTTGCAGGAAGTCATCTGGAGAGAGAGGGGAGAAAGAGGTCAAGGCATAGGGTAGTTCTGTGTGAGTGAGACCAGTGACCTCGATAGGCTGAGTGAATGAGTAGCGGATGTCATCAACCTTTTTTTCAGTGGTTGACAAATTCATCAGCAGAGAGGGAGGAGGGAGGGGTGGAGGATTAAGGAGGGAGGAGAAGGTGGAAAATAGTTTCCTAGGGTTAGGCAGAAGCTTGAAAATTTAGAGTGATAGATAGTGGCTTTAGAAGTAGATACAGAGGAAGAGGAGGGAGTGAAAGGATGATAGTTCCTCCGGAAGTTTAGTTCTCCTCCATTTTCGCTCTGCTGCCCACAGCCCTGTTCTGTAAGCTTGCAATGAGTCACTCAGCCACTGAGCAGGAAGGGAGGGCCGAGTTGGCCGGGAGGAAAGTGGACAGTGCGAGTCATAGGATGCGGAAAGGGAGGAGAGTAGGGTCGAAGAGGCAGAATCAGGAGACAGAAAGAAGAAGGATTTAGCAGAAGGGAGAGATGATAGGAGAGAGTAGGAGAGTGAAAGTGAGTATTGCGACGGCATCTGGGTAGGGGCTAAGTGGTTAGGGTTGGAGGAAAGGGAGACAGAAAAGGAAACAAAGTAGTGATCAGAGACCTGGAGAGGGGTTGCAGTGAGATTAGTAGGCGAGCAGCCTCTAGTAAAGATGAGGTCAAGCGTATTGCCTGTCTTGTGAGTTGGAGGGGACTGGGAAAGGGTGAGGTCAAAAGAGGCAAGGAGGGGAAAGAGAGAGTTGGAATGAAATTAATCGAAGGAGGAATCGAAGGCAGACTTTGGGAGTTATGAGTTTCCTAGATGAATGAAAAGTGATGATCCATTCAGACCAGCCTTACTGATTGAACTTTCATAACTTCATAGTATTTTTTCATGTGGAAATCTATAGTCTTGATCAACAAGCTAACTTAATAAAGGGCAACAAGGAAATAAAGGAGAAAGAAGACACAACAGGCTAAGTTGACTTCACATGTGAAACGGTTTGACAACTATGGCCAGTTTGGTGGCTATCAGGCTCACTCATTGAATTACCATAGACCTCAGCTATTATTAAGAGTCCAGGCTTCTGATTGACTCGACCGCCTCTGCCTCTCTCTTTATCTTTCTGTCTCTCCACCTCTTTACCTACTCTCCCTCTCCCATTCTTTCCCAAGCAGAGGCAGAACGAGAGTTATAGCTACCATAAAAGGGCAGATAATGCGTTGTTAACTAATTTGGTGTGCTCCGAGCTGATATATCCCTTCACTCCAAATCTTTATGACTGTAATAAAAGCCCAATGCTAATGCTTGCCATGCACAATCAAGCTCAGATCATCAGAGAGAATGGTGAAGGTAGAGGGAGTAGGAGAGGAAAGGAACAAGGGGAAAGTGCAAAGTGGGGTTCAAAGATACCAGGTAATCCAAAAATACCAGGTAATTCAGTAGGATCCACCATGGAATTGATAGAAAGAGAAGACAGGTATGGATGGCAGTTGAGCTGTTCCACCTTTAACTCGATCATGGATTCATGCTTTGTCAAACTGGAATTTTAAATGGAATCATTCTAGTTGTTAATAACAGAGAGTGGAGGTGGATATGAAACAGAGCAGTCAGAGACTTTTCACATTTTTGTCACAGAAAGCACAGGTGGAACTCCAGTCCAGGTATCAAACTGAAAATGTCATTAAGAAAGATTGTGAATATGACATATAGGCAAAGAAGATTGTTATGAAGGAAGAGACTATACTACTGTATGTAGGTGTTAAAAAATAAAGACATTTCGCTTGGATTTTTGCATGCCAACTCTGTATGTGTAGGGCTTCCCTCTAACTGTGACTTGTAGAACTGCATGGCTCTGTGTACATGGCTTGCTTATTGGTGCCCTACTGCCCTACAGTAGCGTCTAACACTCCAATAGAGCCCTGCACAGGCATGAATTTTAAGCCTGAGTCCTAACCATGCCTGTGATGTTCCCAGTCAGCTACAATTTCAGAATTGTAGATGTCCACATTTTTTACTTTTCTTAATTTGTTGTTGAGTTAAAAAAGCCCTGTACACATTGTTCCTCCCTGAAAGTGTCCCATTGCTAAACAATAAGTAGAAACACAGGATCAGGATTGGGGAATGCCTGCTTTTAATGACCACAACACCCTTTTTTGTCTTTACTATGTGAAAATGTATGTCAGATGTGTTACTATGGCAACTGGGGGGAGTCCACCCTGCTGAATAAACAGCCCATCTGTTTAGTAGCTCTGCAGGACAGAGGTAGAGGGAGAGAGAAACAGGAAATTACCTCGTAGCTAGCTGGGCTGGGCCCTCTCTGGGAGGGGCTGGACTGGGGCTACCTGGCAGGAGGCCCTGACCTCCAGGCTCCACACACCTGCTGAGACTCACATCCAGGTGCTGCTGCCTCATCAGGCTCCCTCTGTTTGGGGAACTGTGGGGTGGGGTTGGGGGATGCTGGCTGGCTGGAGGGTTGGGAGGAGGAACATGTTGAGACGGAAGGGAAGGGGCAGACTGGCTCAGTCTTTCCACCACTGAGAAACCAGAAGAGTGCAATGTACAGTGCAGGAGTGGAGGAAGGGGAGGAGAGGAACTTTCAGGAGTTTTAAAAATCCCAATGTTTATGCTGTTTTCAGTTTTACTGCTGACTGGGCTACTTCATGGTATTTTGATATACAGCATTTTTGCACAAATGTGCTCCCTGCTTGATAAAAGGGGTAATATCAAAATCAATCATACTTCATACAATCATGCAATTATACTTGTATCATAATGTATCATGACACTATAACAAAATTATTATTAAACAGTAACACAAAAGCATTGGTCATTTGTCGACTGAATGTTGAAAGGCGTGGAAACAATGTCCAATAATGAGAATGTTTAGAAACTCAAGTAGGAAAGTGCTGAAAAAGCCTTAAACTTCAGGTTGGCCCTTGCTTTTCAAAGAACACTCACCTACATTGAGTAGCCTACGATTCATGGTCTATGAGAACTGTCCTGTAAGCTCAAATTCCTCAGAACTTCTATCTAATTCACCCCAATGTTGGTTAGGCTTGACTGTAATTTTGTATCCTTTTTTTTACAAATTCAAAAGTGTACATTTCTTGATTGTAGTTGTGAGTTTGAACAGTAAATCAACAGTGTTTGGAGTGAGCATGGCTTTCATATTACCACAGGGGGGCAACATTGAGCAGAGAATGAATTTACATTTTTTATTGAACCTTTATTTAACTAGGCAAGTCAGTTAAAGAACACATTCTTATTTACAATGACAGCAAAAGGCTCCTAACTGCTGCCAATGCATAATAAAGATAAATGATGTCACTATACTGTACTAATCCCTTTCCAGTTCACAACATTTCATGCCAAACCACACAGGTCCATTGGCAGTGCAGTGTGTCATGACGCCTGCCCTGTGTCAAGAGTTGTTTATGTGTACAACTATCAAAAGAGAATTAAAATTCATATGTTACGAATTAGCAAAATGTACAATATCTTACGAATTTGAAAAATGTATGATATGTTATGAATTCTAGCTAGGTGGCTAACCTAGGGTTAAGTTTAGGAGTTACAGTGCCTTGCGAAAGTATTCGGCCCCCTTGAACTTTGCGACCTTTTGCCACATTTCAGGATTCAAACATAAAGATATAAAACTGTATTTTTTTGTGAAGAATCAACAACAAGTGGGACACAATCATGAAGTGGAACGACATTTATTGGATATTTCAAACTTTTTGAACAAATCAAAAACTGAAAAATTGGGCGTGCAAAATTATTCAGCCCCCTTAAGTTAATACTTTGTAGCGCCACCTTTTGCTGCGATTACAGCTGTAAGTCGCTTGGGGTATGTCTCTATCAGTTTTGCACATAGAGAGACTGAAATGTTTTCCCATTCCACCTTGCAAAACAGCTCGAGCTCAGTGAGGTTGGATGGAGAGCATTTGTGAACAGCGGTTTTCAGTTCGTTCCACAGATTCTCGATTGGATTCAGGTCTGGACTTTGACTTGGCCATTCTAACACCTGGATATGTTTATTTTTGAACCATTCCATTGTAGATTTTGCTTTATGTTTTGGATCATTGTCTTGTTGGAAGACAAATCTCCGTCCCAGTCTCAGGTCTTTTGCAGACTCCATCAGGTTTTCTTCCAGAATGGTCCTGTATTTGGCTCCATCCATCTTCCCATCAATTTTAACCATCTTCCCTGTCCCTGCTGAAGAAAAGCAGGCCCAAACCATGATGCTGCCACGACCATGTTTGACAGTGGGGATGGTGTGTTCAGCTGTGTTGCTTTTACTCCAAACATAACGTTTTGCATTGTTACCAAAAAGTTCAATTTTGGTTTCATCTGACCAGAGCACCACATGTTTGGTGTGTCTCCCAGGTGGCTTGTGGCAAACTTTAAACGACACTTTCTATGGATATCTTTAAGAAATGGCTTTCTTCTTGCCACTCTTCCATAAAGGCCAGATTTGTGCAATATAGGACTGATTGTTGTCCTATGGACAGAGTCTCCCACCTCAGCTGTAGATCTCTGCAGTTCATCCAGAGTGATCATGGGCCTCTTGGCTGCATCTCTGATCAGTCTTCTCCTTGTATGAGCTGAAAGTTTAGAGGGACGGCCAGGTCTTGGTAGATTTGCAGTGGTATGATACTCCTTCCATTTCAATATTATCGCTTGCAGTGCTCCTTGGGATGTTTAAAGCTTGGGAAATCTTTTTGTATCCAAATCCGGCTTTAAACTTCTTCACAACAGTATCTCGGACCTGCCTGGTGTGTTCCTTGTTCTTCATGATGCTCTCTGCGCTTTTAATGGACCTCTGAGACTATCACAGTGCAGGTACATTTATACGGAGACTTGATTACACACAGGTGGATTGCATTTATCATCATTAGTCATTTAGGTCAACATTGGATCATTCAGAGATCCTCACTGAACTTCTGGAGAGAGTTTGCTGCACTGAAAGTAAAGGGGCTGAATAATTTTGCACGCCCAATTTTTCAGTTTTTGATTTGTTAAAAAAGTTTGAAATATCCAATAAATGTCGTTCCACTTCATGATTGTGTCCCACTTGTTGTTGATTCTTCACAAAAAAAGACAGTTTTATATCTTTATGTTTGAAGCCTGAAATGTGGCAAAAGGTCGCAAAGTTCAAGGGGGCCGAATACTTTCGCAAGGCACTGTATATAACTTAGAAGGCACCAAAAATTGTCAGACTCCAGTCACCCAAGTCATAGACGGTTCTCTCTGCTACCGCATGGCAAACGACATCGGAGCGCCAAGTCTAGGTCCAAAAGGCTCCTTAACAGCTTCTACTCCCAAGCCGTAAGACTGCTAAACAATTAATCAAATGGCCACCCAGATTATTTACATTGACCCTCCCCCTTTGTTTTTACACTGCTGATACTCACTGTTTATTATCTATGCATAGTCACTTTACACCTACCTACATGTGCAAATTACCTCAACTAACCTGTACCCCTGCACATTGACACAGTACCCCCTGTATATAGCCTTGTTATTGTTATTTTGTTTTATTTTATTTAGTAAATATTTTCTTGACTCTCTTTCTTGAACTGCATTGTTGATTAAGGGCTTGTAAAGTAAGCATTTCACAGTAAGGTCTACACCTGTTGTATTCGGCACATGAGAAATAAAATTTGATTTGAGTATATTAGTCCATGAGAATAATTGAAGAGCAAAAATGTACCACCAGGGGGAGACATTGAACTATTATTTGTGTCCATTAGTTCCATTATAACAGACCTTCCCGGTACGAACGCAAACAGATAGAGAAACAGTACCAAGCATCTAATATATAGAAATGAATATGAGACTTAATTATTTTCTTTATCATAATACAGTATTCTAAGAACATATTTCAATTGTTTTGAATCCCTATACAGAATGGTCACAGATAGATATAAAAAACAATGTGATATTTCTGATGGTGCTGGAATCCCTCCCACCCCGCATCTGGTTTTCACCACTCTTCACCTCTCCACAGTAATGGTGCACTTACTAATTCTAGCCTTCTGATATGTCAATGAGAAATGTGGAAATTCAAAGGAGCCACAGAATTAGGGGTGTAGTTGGAGGATGGAGGAGAGAGAGGAAGAGGAGAGAGTGAGGAAGGTAACTTTTCCCACTACACTAACTATTCACGCACGCAAACATACACAATCATACACATAAACACACACACATAGTGACAGGGGAACAGTGGAACCTGCAATTACATAACTATGTGTTTCTCTTCTGAGTTTCCATCACTCACATACAGTTGAAGTTGGAAGTTTACATACACCTTAGCCAAATACATTTAAACTCAGTTTTTCACAATTTCCTGACATTTAATCCTAGTTAAAATTCCGTCTTAGGTCAGTTAGGATCACCACTTTATTATAAGAATGTGAAATGTCAGAATAATGGTAGAGAGAATGATTTATTTCAGCTTTAATTTCTTTCATCACATTCCCAGTGGGTCAGCAGTTTACATACCTTCAATTAGTATTTGGTAGCATTGCCTTTAAATTGTTTTACTTGGGTTAAACATTTCGGGTAGCCTTCCACAAGCTTCCCACAATAAGTTGGGTGAATTTTTGCCCATTCCTCCTGACAGAGCTGGTGTAACTGAGTCAGGTTTATAGGCCTCCTTGCTCGCACAGGCTTTTTCAGTTCTGCCCACAAATGTTCTATTGGATTGAGGTCAGGGCTTTGTGATTGCCACTCCAATACCTTGACTTTGTTGTCCTTAAGCCATTTTGCCACAACTTTGGAAGTATGCTTGGGGTCATTGTCCATTTGGAAGATCCATTTGCGACCAAGCTTTAACTTCCTGACTGATGTCTTGAGATGTTGCTTCAATATATCCACATAATTTTCCTACCTCATGATGCCATCTATTTTGTGAAGTGCACCAGTCCCTCCTGCAGCAAAGCACACTTACAACATGATGCTGCCACCCCGTGCTTCACGGTTGGGATGGTGTTCTTCGGCTTGCAAGCCTCACCCTTTTTCCTCCCAACATAACGATGGTCATTATGGACAAACAGTTCTATTTTTGTTTCATCAGACCAGAGGACATTTCTCCAAAAGTACGATTATCCCCATGTGCAGTTGCAAACCGTAGCCTGGCTTTTTTTATGGCGGTTTTGGAGCAGTGGCTTCTTCCTTGCTGAGCAGCCTTTCAGGTTATGTCGATATAGGACTCGTTTTACTGTGGATATAGATATGTTTGTACCTGTTTCCTCCAGCATCTTCACAAGGTCCTTTGCTGTTGTTCTGGGATTGTTTTGCACTTTACGCACCAAAGTACGTTCATCTCTAGGAGACAGAACGCATCTCCTTCCTGAGTGGATTGACGGCTGCGTGGTCCCATGTTGTTTATAGTTGCGTACTGTTGTTTGTACAGATGAACGTGATACCTTCAGGCGTTTGGAAATTGCTCCCAAAGATGAACCAGACTTGGTGGACGTCGATAATTACTTTTCTGAGCTCTTGGCTGATTTCTTTTGATTTTCCCATGATGTCAAGCAAAGAGGCACTGAGTTTGAAGGTAGGCCTTGAAATACATCCACAGGTACATCTGCAATTGACTCAAATTATGTAAATTACCCTTTCCAGAAGCTTCTAAAGCCATGACATCATTTTCTGGAACGTTCCAAGCTGTTTAAAAGCACAGTCAACTTATGTATGTATGTAAACTTCTGACCCACTGGAATTGTGATACAGTGCGTCATAAGTGAAATAATCTGTCGGTAAGCAATTGTTGGAAAAATGACTTGTGTCATGCACAAAGTAGATGTCCTAACCGACTTGCCAAAACTATAGTTTGCTAGAACTCCCGGGTGGCGCAGTGGTTAAGGGCGCTGTACTGCAGCGCCAGCTGTGCCATCAGAGTCCCTGGGTTCGCGCCCAGGCTCTGTTGTAACCTGCCGCGACCGGGAGGTCCGTGGGGCGACGCACAATTGGCCTAGCGTCGCCCGGGTTAGGGAGGGCTTGGTCGGTAGGGCGACTCCTGTGGTGGGCTGGGCGCAGTATGCGCTAGCCAAGGTGGCCAGGTGCATGGTGTTTCCTCTGGCGCATCGGTGTGGCTGACTTCCGGGTTGGATGTGCGCTGTGTTAAGAAGCAGTGCGGCTTGGTTGGGTTGTGTATCGGAGGACGCACGACTTTCAACCTTCGTCTCTCCCGAGCCTGTACGGGAGTTGTAGCGATGAGACAAGATAGTAGGTACTACAGCAATTGGATACCACGAAATTGGGGAGAAAAAGGGGTAAAATAATAAAATCTTTAAAAAAAAAAAAAAATTTAAAAAAAAAAACTATAGTTTGTTAACAAGAAATTTGTGGAGTGGTTGAAAAACCTATGTGTATGTAAACTTCCGACTTCAACTGTACATGCACATTGTTCAACCTCACACATGCACGAGCACTGCACAAATTAACTATTCAATCAACACTCAAATGCACAAACATTTACATCATGTTCAAACAAATGTTTCAATACTCTCAGATAGTTCACTCATGACATAACTGATGTGCATTTCTATAAAAATACCAGCAATTTCATTGAGGTACCTTATAGTTTCCATTTACTAAGAGCAATGAATCATATAGTGATGATCCTGACAGTCAAAATAACTTGATTATAATCATTAGAAGCTGCCATCATGTCAGGTAGCTGTTGGCCTTGAGGGATGTACTGACTCATACTGTAGCCTACATACCTGCATGTTAGCAGTCATTATGACCAGGAAAACTCTGGGCCCTAGTTATAAGGACCTATAGTATTTCCTGGTCAGGTCTAATGGACCCAGTGTGTGTTCTAGTCATGTCACATTGTATATCCTTAATCATTTCTGATTTGGAAGAGTCTGTTCTCCCTGTGCATGAGGTCACAAGCAGCTCCACTCCACTGTCTTTGTCCGCTCATTGACTCTCCTATCTACATAATTGGTCAATTTGTACACAATTTGCATTGAAGTAGCCTACTCTTTGTTTTTCCCATCCACATCAATAGCCATTTGTGGTTATTTGTGACATTTTCTAGAATTATGCAGAACTTGCAATATTACATTTCCACCACTTGATGGTGCTTGCAGTGTTCTGATGACAAATGGTTCTTTACTGACCACTATGGTTTGGATATTTTTGGCTGTTGTTATTTTGATGGGAAAAAGATGAGGAGAGGAGGATGGAAATGGAAATGGCTTTGCCCCATGGAGAGCTAAATGAAACCCGGCTTACTGCTCCATTTAGGACCAAACACAGCGGGAAGAGAGATGAAACCAGGCTTGAAGACGCTCTGGCTGAAATGACTGCCTGGGAATATGAACGCATCATAACAACATGCTGTTATACTGATATTAATGCAGAGAGATAAAGAGGTCTAATTAAGCAATAATGCACGAGGGGGTGTGGTATATGGCCAATATACCACGGCTAAGGGCTGTTCTTATGCACGACACAATGAGCTGTGCCTGGATACATTGGCCATATTGGCCATATACCACAAACCCTCAAGTTTCCTTATTGCTATTATAAACTGTTTACCAAAGATCAGAGAAGTAAAAATAAATGTTTTGTCATACAGTCAAAATGGTATACAGTCTGATATACCACGGCTGTCAGAAAATCAGCATTCGGGGATGGAACCACCCAGTTTATAATAATGGATTGAGGTCATGCAATGCTGTTCGCTAGGTCTCAAGATACTTTACAGTAACTGCATATAGGGGGTAACTACCAAATTTTCACTAAATCCACCAACAATGTGATGTACGGCCGCCGTACAGGTCAACACACATCAGGGAACATTCAGTGGGGTGAACATTCTGAATGTATCAGCAAGAACTGTCATGTATAGAGCTAACATGATGCCATATATGACATGACAGAAAACAGTGACTGTTCTGCATAATACATTAGAATGCGATTATCTGTGACATTCTACCCTACTCAATAATCCCCAATCTATGGGAGAGGAGAGGTGAGACTAAAGACAGTTAAGAGGCAGGTGATGATCAGATGGCTGTAAGAAGGATCAAGTTGACATCAAGATGCCATTGGATAAAACATCAACAGGTTAAACTGAACATCTGAAAAACAGCAACTGGACAGTAGCCTACACTGTCCCCATCATAAAACCAGGGGAATAGGAAACTCCCCCTCAGAGGGAAGAAGAGTGCCCTGTATACTCCCTCCAAACCACTAACAGTAGGAGCCTGATTTTGTCCTGACCACATGACCTGAACAGGAGAAACTAGAGTTGTGTTCGTATACCCATACTAACATACTGTATACTAGATACTTGATGCGTCTATACGACATACTATTAGTTAATTTTAGTACTGTAAACGAATGTTATCCTTTCAGTTGAATGTATTAGTGCTTTGCCTGTGTACAGGAAGTTGATGCTGTTGCTATGCAACTTCTTGCTAACTTGTTAGCATAACAAATTACTAGCTAGACATCTTACGACATCATTAACAATGTCGATTGAGAACACACAACGACTATACCATTTAGCTAAGCTAAGAATTACATGAATAATCAAGTCACTAAACCATGCGTAGTTAGTTTGATAGCATATAGTTAATACACTGGCAAGGTCGATGTATTAGTAGCCAACTAACATTAAATAGCTCACTAACATACAAGCAACTGCTGTAATGATATGCAATGCGGGTCGTAAGTCTAGCGTAGCTAACAAAATGTGAAAAGTTCTTACTTTATTACATTGTCATAATTAGTTAAAGCAATGAATTTATACCTGCTCTTGTCAGACTTCGGTTGCATATTTTCCGCCATTTTTTCTTCAAATCTGAAAATGTTGTGAAGCCATGCCCGTTTTCTGAAGAACTGGAAAAAAAGCACAGAAATTGCTTGTATATCTTGTATTTTGGTTAATTTAGCATAACATATGGGAACTGTTGGCATACCAACTGCAGTACATTTGGAAAGTATTCCGACCCCTTGACTTTTTCCAAATGTTGTTACTTTACAGCGTTCTTCTGAAATTGATTAAATAGTTTTTTTCCTCATCAATCTACACACAATAACCCATAATGACACATTTATTACAAATAAAAACTGAAATATAACATTTACATAAGTATTCAGACCCTTTCATCAGTACTTTGTTGAAACACCTTTTACAGTGATTACAGCCTCGAGTCTTCTTGGGTATGACACTACAAGCTTGGCACACCTGTACAGTCCTATTCTTTAACTTAGATTTTTGCTTGAGCTGGAGACGTGAATCCAACATAGCAATTATTAATTTGCAGACAAATTGGAATTAAAGGAAGACTAAATCAGTGGCACAGATGGAACTATCCAAGCAGAAGATAAGTCACTTTAGATACAAGTGTCTGCTAAATGGCATATATTAATATTATAATTACTACATCTCCTTAAAATGTTGATATTTGGTTGCATTGACAAAATATCATTACATTTGAAATCAACCAGAGCTTGAAACCCTAGGCCTATTGCATTGTCTTTTTTAACACTGAACAAAAATATAAATGCAACATGCAACAATTACAAATATTTTACTGGGATACAGTTCATATAAGGAAATCAGTAATTGAAAATAACTTCATTAGGCCCTCATCTCTGGATTTCATATGACGGGGCATTGGCCCACACACTTTTTAATTTATTTTATTTAACCTTTATTTAACAAGGCAAGTCAGTTAAGAACAAATTATTATTTACTTTTGAGCCAGGTCCAGCCAATGGGGAGCCAGGTCCAGCCAATGGGGAGCCAGGCCCAGCCTAGTGGTAGCCTAGTGGTTGGAGCGTTGGGCTAGTAACTGGAAAGTTGCAAGTTCAAATCCCAGAGCTGACAAGGTACAAATCTGTCGTTCTGCCCCTGAACAGGCAGTTAACCCACTGTTCCTAGGCCGTCATTGAAAATAAGAATTTGTTCTTAACTGACTTGCCTAGTTAAATAGTTAAATCAAAATGTTTTTTTTCCCCAACAAAAAGGCTTTATTACAGACAGACATACAACAGCTCTGTTGGACATTCTTGCAGTCAGCATGCCAATTGCACGCTCCCTCAAAACTTGAGACATCTGTGGCATTGTGTTGTGTGACAAAACTGCACATTATAGAGTAGCCTTTCATTGTCCCCAGCACAAGGTGCTGTAATGTTTAAGCTGTTTAATCATCTTCTTAATATGCCACACCTGTCAGGTGGATGGATTATCTTGGCAAAGGAGAAATGCTCATTAACAGGGATGTAAACAAATTTGTGCATCAAATTTCAGAGAAAAAGTTTTTTGTGCCTATGGAACATTTCTGGGATCTTCTATTTCAGCTCATGAAAATTTGGACCATCATTTTACATTTAAATTTTTGTTCAGTAATAGTTGAATTATGGGTTGAATTCAAACAATTACTAATGACTTTGCAAATGATATATAGGCCTAAATGGCATCGTTGAGGATTGATAAAGTATGGCCACATTTTATTTGCACTGTTAAACCTACCCTTGGAATGACTTCGATAGCAACAGTGAATCTATTTAGTTTTTAGGTGAAGATCTCTGAACAATCATTCTCACAATACCACATTGGTAATAGCCCACCACAGTGGATGCGTTCTAATACTCATAAAACCTAGTGGTCAAACACGGAAATGGTTCCAATCGTCTTTCCACGTTCATTGAATTAAATATGTGTTTGATCTAGACTTACCTTAGTGTAACGTTTTGATGTGTAATTCTCTCAATATATTTGCCTCAATTTACTAAAAAAAAATATAAACGCTAACTAGCAACAGAGAAGACCTCAGGAAGCTCCTGCATGTCATCTCTAGCCGACACTGTCCGCTACCGTTCACCAACGTGATCAGAGACCCGTGCCCAATACATGATGAATCTATGTGCTGTATTGAAATACATTGAATAAAGTGTTGTACTTCTTCAATCCCCTTTCTCTGTCTTAGGTACCACCTGACTACTCTTTAGCTAGCTAGTTAGCAGAGCAGTAGATCTAAACATCATTTTCTATTACTTAGCTTAGATAACTGTTTGTACAGTATGTTGACTTTGGTGTCTTCTTCAGATCTTATTGCATTTTTCAAGGATCAGCAGAAGACCATTAAAAGGGAAGAATACCAATATAAAGTCTGGCCATGTAGAGAAGTGCAGTTATAGTGAGGAACAACTTACCGGTTTGGTCAGGGCCAGCATAAAGGATAGTATATCCTGTGTCGGTGAGTGTAGCTATTAAGTTTGTGCACCTTAGCAATACAATGTGTTTATACAGCTGTCAACATTCTACAAGGAAAGAGCCTTGTAGAATGTTAAATTATACAATCATTAACCATATATAAGCGCACAAAGCAAGACCCAGATGCAGACACGAGAGGCAGATGGTTTGAATCTTGATATTTATTAAACAATCCAAAAGGGGTAGGCAAAAGAATAGTTGTGGACAGGCAAGAGGTCAAAACCAGTTCAGAGTCCATGAGGTACAGAGTGGCAGGCAGGCTCGAGGTCAGGTAGGCAGGTACGGAGTCCAGAAAACAGGCAAGGGTCAAAAACCAGGAGGACTTGCAAAAGATAATAGAAGCAGGAGTACGGGAAAACCGATGGTTGACTTGAAAAGCATACAAGACAAACTGGCACAAGAGACACGAAACACAGGGATATATACACCAGGGATAATAAGCGACATCTGGAGGGGGTGGAGACAATCACAAGACAGGTGAAACAGATCAGGTAGGGACACCAGATTACTGCGCATTTCAGACTTCGATGAGCAATAACTCAGCTCTAGAATGTTGTCATTGATGAGAATGAATCTAAAAATCTATTGACATTCAGAATAGACTTCGTTTAGACATCCAGCCTGTACTGTAGTTGCATGACAAGAGACAAATCTTCAAAGGCACAGTATTTATTCAGAGTGGGACATTTTTTTTTTCACCTTTATTTAACCAGGTAGGCTAGTTGAGAACAAGTTCTCATTTGCAACTGCGACCTGGCCAAGATAAAGCATAGCAGTGTGAACAGACAACACAGAGTTACACATGGAGTAAACAATTAACAAGTCAATAACACTGTAGAAAAAAAAGAGAGTCTATATACATTGTGTGCAAAAGGCATGAGGAGGTAGGCGAATAATTACAATTTTGCAGATTAACACTGGAGTGATAAATGATCAGATGGTCATGTACAGGTAGAGATATTGGTGTGCAAAAGAGCAGAAAAGTAAATAAATAAAAACAGTATGGGGATGAGGTAGGTAAAAATGTGTGGGCTATTTACCGATAGACTATGTACAGCTGCAGCGATCGGTTAGCTGCTCATGCATTCACACAGTCTTGATTTATAGGATCCTTCCAACTATGTGATTGATATGTCAAGTCATAAAATCCGAAGTTAACAATGAAAAGTTTATAGAAAAACTGCACTTGTCCTTATGTGAAAATGTCAGTTTACTAAATATTCTACAACTGTAATGTTATCAAATCAAACTATTTACACTACCGTTCAAAAGTTTGGGGTCATTTAGAAATGTCCTTGTTTTTGAAAGAAAAGCACATTTTTTGTCCATTAAAATAACATCAAATTGATCAGAAATACAGTGGACATTATTAATGTTGTAAATTACTATTGTAGCTGGAAACGGCAGATTTTTTATGGAATATCTACATAGCAGTACAGAGGCCCATTATCAGCAACCTTCACTCCTGTGTTCCAATGACACGTTGTGTTAATCCCGCAAAACACCAGTCTCAAGGTCAACAGTGAAGAGGCGACTCTGGGATGCTGGCCTTCTAGGCAGAGTTTCTCTGTCCAGTGTCTGTATTCTTTTGCCAATCTTTTATTTTTATTGCCCAGTCTGAAATATGGCTTTTTCTTTGCAATTCTGCCTAGAAGGCCAGCATCCAGGAGTCGCCTCTTCACTGTTGACGTTGAGACTGGTGTTTTGCGGGTACTATTCAATGAAGCTGCCAGTTGAGGACTTGTGAGGCGTCTGTTTCTCAAATGAGACAGTCTAATGTACTTGTCCTCTTGCTCAGTTGTGCACCGAGGCCTCCCACTCCTCTTTCTATTCTGGTTAGAGACAGTTTGCGCTGTTCTGTGAAGGGAGTAGTACACAGCGTTGTACGAGATCTTCGGTTTCTTGGCAATTTCTCGCATGGAATAGCCTTCATTTCTCAGAACAAGAATAGACTGACGAGTTTCAGAAGAACGTTATTTTTTTCTGGCCATTTTAAGCCTGTAATCGAACCCACAAATGCTGATGCTCCAGATACCCAGCTAGTCTAAAGAAGGCCAGTTTTATTGCTTCTTTAATCAGAACAACAGTTTTCAGCTGTGCTAACATAATTGCAAAAAGGTTTTCTAATTATCAAATAGCTTTTTAAAATGATAAACTTGGATTAGCTAACACAACATGCCATTGGAACACAGGAGTGATGGTTGCTGATAAATGGGCCTCTGTACGCCTATGTAGATATTCCATAAACAATCTGCCGTTTCCAGCTACAATAATTATTTATAACATTAACCATGTCTACACTGTATTTCTGATCAATCTGATGTTATTTTAAATGGACAAAAAAAAATATTTTTTTATAAAACAATTACATTTCTAAGTGGCCTCAAACTTTTGAACGGTTAGTGTATATAGCACATTTCTTACAGCATAAACATTTCAAGGTGTTCAAAGTCATGCATTGAAAGGAATGTGGCACTTAACATCCTTCCTCTTTGCTATAGGTGACCAGGGGATTCTCTATACCACATGTGAATGCCTCTGTGGAGCTCATAAGTGTAGCCATGCAGCCTATTTTGGCGGTTCACAATACAATCTGAAAGCCCACAGAAGAGGATCTTCAGTCGCCAAGGAACCATTTCCGGGACAGGTTAAGTGGAATGGCATGTCTCCTTGAACCTGAGCCAGAACAACCGCCACCCTCCCTGTCGTCCCTGTCTGTACCAGACATTGTTAAAGTACAAGGGCACCCGGGGATGTAGAAAAGCAGTGGAACATTGAAAACACTTTACACAGAACATGATTGTAGCTGCAAGATATCTGCCTTTTGAACACCCTGCACCGCTCACCGTCTCCAAAGGTCCATCACAGTGTCCCTACAGAACAGCAGGTTTGAAAATGCCCAAGCCAAATGCTGAAGAATTGTTTGGCATTTCAAACACAGCACACCAAACGCTGCAGAGCTAGGACAACAGCAAGTTGCAAATGGGCAAAAGAATGAGTAACTCGTTCAAGATGTCACAAAAAGATGGAATTCCACACAGGAATTGGTAAAGTGTGTCCACAGAAACCAACAACCACAGAGGTGCTCTGGCCCAACAGAAAACCAACTTCACCATGCAAACCACAGCTGAATTGGAGAAACTGCAGAAGTTGTAGGTGCTGCTGGAGCCCTGAAGGTAAGCTTCTTTATCAGACTATTAGTGTTATAATACGATTGTGTGTGTGTGTGTGTGTGTGTGTGTGTGTGTGTGTGTGTGTGTGTGTGTGTGTGTGTGAGTGAGAGAGAGAGAATGTGTCTGCGTATAACAAGTCTCTCACAATTCACTTAAATTATTTAGAATTATTTTCCACTGCAGGTACTTGACTGAACTTCTGGGAGAGAAGTACATTTCCTGCTCACTGGTGTTGCCTGCTTTGTGCCATCTCCTTTGGGTGATGGAGAGCTCCGATGATGACCCTGCCTACGTGGAAAGTTTCAAGCAAATATTCACAACAAACCTGAAGAAATGCAAGGAAAACACCAACCTCACATGTCTGAAGATCGCCACAGCACTCGACCCAAGGTTTAAGGACCTGAAGTGCCTTCCCAGACCTGAGAGGGGTGAGGTGTGGGCTTTTGTCAGCAACTTGCTGAAGGAAGAGAGGTCTGTACAGCAACCTGATAAAGCAACAGAGTCAGAGCCACCAAATAAGACAGCTGCCCTCTTGTTGAGTTCTTCTGAGTCTGTTGAAGAATAGGAGTCCATTGAGAAATGTGTGGAGCGTTACAAAGCAGAGCCCAGCATCTACATGGAGGACTGTCCACGACAGTAGTTGTCACAGCATGCAGGGGCACACACCAGGCTGGCCTGCATTGCACGAAGGTACAGTGCATTCGGAAAGTATTCAGACCCTTTCACTTTTTCCACATTTTGTTACGTTTCAGCCGTATTCTAAAATGGATTGAATTGTTTTTTCCCTCAATCTACACATAATACCCAATCATTTTTGGATTGAAATACCTTATTTACATACAGTACCTGGCAATGCCTGCCACATCAGTAACTTGTGGGAGGTTGTTTTCACTCTCTGGGCATATCGTACAGAAGAGAGCAGCTTTATCATCTGAAAATGTCAACGTGATTTTTGTCTTTGGAACTGGCTCAGTGAAAAGAAAAAGGAGGACGACTGGAGTGTATGGTCACAGGTTTATGTTCTGTGGAATTCATGACATTGTTGGACAAGTTTATGCTCTTTGCATCCATAGAGCCAGTTATTTTTTTATTATAGCCAACCCTCCAATCAGTAATTGGGAGAACAATAATTTGTAATGGCTGAAGTTTTAACTGTGTGTGTGTGTGTGTGTGTGTGTGTGTGTGTGTGTGTGTGTGTGTGTGTGTGTGTGTGTGTATGAATGGTTGTAGAGTGGGAAAAGAGTTACCTGACTAACTCTTCCTCATCCATCTCCACCCCTAATTGTTCTCACTGCGGCTCCTTCCAGTTTCCACATTTCTCGTTGACAACTTCAAGAAAATGTATGAGGGAGTAGGCCTACTGGGAGCATTAGTACTTTACAGGACATTTGTATTGCTTAACTTGTTTATGGTGAATATGCCATTAAAAACATTCTGATACGGAATATTTTTTGTGTTTCAGTCCCTACATGCCTATAACTCAATACACTGTTTATTTAGGAACAGATTGGAAAAAATTATAAATGAGTGATTAATCGCAATTAACTACAGAATTGAATGCAATTAATCCATTTTTTTTTTTTTTTTTTTTTTGTATGACAGCCCTAGTTATATTACATACAAGTGTTGTTCAAAGTAGCCAGCTACAGTAATGTAGTTCACCTTTATCATGGGCACAGTGGGAATATACATCTGTGATGTACAAATGATTTTGTACCCCTTGTGTCTTACTTGCTGAAGGCCCCAGTGCTTGGACCTAACATTGTTGAAAACAAGTGAACAATGAATACAGATCATACACAAACAATAGGTTATATTACATTCAAGTTTTGCTCAAAGCAGCCAACTAAAGTAATGTAGTCAACGTAAGTTAAATTTTGAGTGCATCTCCTAACAGTTTCATTGAGTAGTACAACACCATTCACATTGCATTTTATCATGGGCACAGTGGGAATTTATAAGTCTTACCCCCAGAGTGAGAGAGAGAGAGTACATCACTTCCAGCAGATTGCCTTGCTGAGGGTGGAGTTGATCATGCACTGCTTCTCGTGGGGTGAGCCTGATGTTCCGCATGTCACTCCTCTTGTCTAAAACATGGGGAAGAGGGGACATAAAGTCAAAATGTCTATGCATATACAAATTCATTGTTTTACTCAATATGGTATCATATGTGATGAGTGTAGCTGTAGTCTCGGACCACACTGGCACAGGATGTCCATGCACCAGATGGTCTGAGGGATGCACTCTTATTGGACTGGTAATCAATGAGACATTTGGTCAGTGGTGGGTCTTTTTCAATGCTGTATCAACATCTTTATCTGGACAGAAAATGCATTGTTTATCATAACACAAACCCACATTGGACAATGTGACAAGTGGTCCCCCAACACCCAATCCTCATGCCTCATTGTTTGTTATTGTTTCCCAGTCAACAGTCTGGATCTTTCTCTTACCTTTTCTTGGAAATACAGGGCCATTTCTCTTTCCACCGGAAAATGGAAGCTGCAGACCAAAGTGTTGTCACTGTGTTTTTGGTCCGTCCATCTGAAAGACAAAAAAAAAAAAATTACTTTTACTAGGTAGCCAATCTATATTAAAATACCATAACCCACAGACTATAGTAATGGTAAATAGGCTGGGCTTTGGTCTATCTGCACATCTAAAATCCTACTATGTGGATGGGACATTTCTGCTGGGATGGAGGAATTATCTGGAATGCTCAACTAGATGATCAGGACAGTGTAGGGTACTATTTGCCCAAAGAGGTAAAGTATTGTGATGAGCTATATGACTGTACTTCTGAATCTCAAGAGGAAAGTTAAAACCCTCAGCTGTAAGGTCACTGAGGAGGACCAACAGTGATAGGGGGATCATCTGAAAGGGACTGACATGCAGCGATGGAACATAAGGATTTCGGGCACTGGCCAGCAGACCACGATTTAAACTAGCCATGGTAACATTCAGGTCCTAAATCTGTGGCATGCGATGTTTCTAAAGGCAACATTTCACTGCTGTGACAGGCTACTTTGGCACCTTTTCTACTAGCTATTTCACTGCTGTCAGGCAAGTTTGGCACATTGTCTACTAGCCCAGTCTGAAAAGTACTAGACTCGGACTAGCTTAATTTCCATCCCTGCTGACATGTGTAGCTAACTGACTTCACAGATCATTTGATGTACAACAGAAGTACTTGTGGAACAAAACCGTTTGTTTTGTATGGGAAAACTTTGGGCCCACAAGTCCTATGTGACGTAGCTAGCCAGCTAGTTAACGTTAGCTCACCGTTCGTGTAGTCACACATTTTCCATGTGGTGACATGCTAGCTAATGTTAGCTCACCAGGGCAGGGCTATTTAGCTAACGTTTAGCTTGCTAGTTACGTTAGTTCATCGTTTGTGTAGTCAGACATTTCCCCAGACCCCACAGATGGTGGTGACATGCTAGCTAGTCCACCACGGAAGGAATATTTAACATTAGCTAGTTAGCGCTAATCGTTAACGTTAGGCACATTCGCTACCATGTCACCTCCTGTCAGGAAAGTTCGACTACACGGTGATATGGTGCTACCAAAGTGCCTAACTAGCTAGCCCCACCAGGGAATATTTAACTAGCTATGTCCCTGCCCTGGCTGGAGGGCTAACATTAGCTAGCATGTCACCACGTGAAAAAGTATGACTACACAAACTGTGAACTAACAGATTATCTGGCTAGCTCACAAAGAACTTGTCAATAATAAAGGTCACAACAGTCAATATGCTAGCCTATACTGGTTCTTGAAAGGAAGGCAAAGTGCATTGCACAAGTACAGTCGGTGGATATCTAGCTTATTTTCAAATGCATCTAGCTAACCACAGATCTTTGACTGAACCAAAATAGCTTTTTAGCAGCTAGCAAACAGGGCTTACCTTGTTATTATTTATTTAACCTTTATTCAACTAGTCAAGTCAGTTAAGAACAAATTCTTACTTACAATGATGGCCTAACCTGAACGACGCTGGGCCAATTGTGTGTCGCACTATGGGCTCCCAATCACGGCCTGTTGTGATACAGCCTGGAATCGAACCAGGGTCTGTAGTGACACCTCTAGAACATAGACGCAGTGCCTTAGACCACTGCGCCACTCGCTAATAAAGGTCAGAAAACAATCAAATGCACATGTGGTCATCGTAGTAGTGGTTACAATCCGGTACATAGCATAGAACCATCCTTGCTTCTGATTGACGGAAGGTTGGGTAGTTAGCTACAAAGGCCAGGGTAATTAAAAAAAATGTTAAATAAGAATACACACGAGAAATACGCAATAGTAATTATTTACACAATAAACAAAAATCTACTTTCTAGGTTACTTGCTACTTGTTGATGAGTTTGCATCGAAAAATGTGGAAGTTTTTTCCTCCCTGCCTTGAGTGATATACAGATGTATACATACATCAAATTTTGCATCAGGATGTGCAGTTCTGTATGATAGCAACATTAATGACTAATTAGCATTTCATTTTTAAGGGGTCATTACAGGTGAATATATTGATAAAAGTTACCTTGTCCAGAGAGATTTGCACGGTTATGAAAATGTGATGCCAGGGTAAGCCTACACGAAACGCTAGATTTTATGGGTATTATGACTCATACTGTGGTACTCAATAGTCAGTGACAAGTATCCTAGCTATGCAGGGCTGGGCTCGGTTAAAAACATTTATGGGAGACCAAAAGGTAGCTGTATATCGATCAATTCTCCAGTAGGAGGTGCTCCCCAGCCTATTGTTTTTTTTCTTCTAATAGCGGACATAACATTGAAAATCTGGGGCCTTCTGAGTGACGCAGTGGTCTAAGACACTGCATCGCAGTGCTAGCTGTGCCACTAGAGATCCTGGTTTGAGTCCAGGCTCTGTTGCAGCCGGCCGTGACCGGGAGACCCACGGGGTGGCGCACAATTGGCCCAGCATCATCCGGGTTAGGGGAGGGTTTGGTCAGCAGGGATGTTCTTGTCCCATTGCGCCCGAGCGACTCCTGTGGCGTGCCGGGCGCAATGCACGCTGACACGGTCGACAGGTGTACGGTGTTTCCTCTGACACATTGGTGCGGTTAAGCAGGCATTGTGTCAAGAAGTAGTGCGGCTTGGCTGGGTTGTGTTTCGGAGGACGCACGGCTCGTGACCTTCGCCTCTCCTGAGTCCGTACGGGAGTTGCAGCGATGAGACAAGACTGTAATTGGATACCACAAAATTGAGGAGAAAAAGGGGTAAAAGTATGATGTTGTTTTAAAGGTACAAATTCAACATATTTTATACAATATTGAAATTGTGTTGAAAAGTGTTGAAATTTGGTTACCATGATGACATTATTGTGTGGTTGAAATTTCACCCTCAAAACAACAATCCGTACAGGAGCCCTGAGTTAATTCACTCACACATGCATATACACGCATGTTCATAACATGTCAGCCAAGTCGTTCTGCTACGAAGAGCACAAGCAAACACATCAAACACAAACACACGCACACGGTACAGACAGAGTGGTGGTATGTCAGACTGCACCAGCTTGCGGCTCTGTCAGCGTTGCTGATGGATGAAGTCTTACTGCTTCCCCTGGATTATCAGAGGAGTTCAACGGCAGGGGAAGGTGATCCATCAGACAGAGAGGAGAGAGGGAGTGTATGAGAGAGAGGTGTGGTAGGGAGATAGAGATGGAGAGATTAGGAAGAAAGAGCAAAAGAGAAAGAGCGGAAGGAAAGGGGAAAATAAAGGATGGAGAGAAAAATAAAAAGCAAAACAGGAGAGAGAGGGAGATAAAGAATGGAAGAGAGCGGAGGAGGCAGGGTAGGGAAGCCGAGAAATGAAAAGAGAAAGATATGCTAAAGGCTAAACAGAGATGGAGGGCGAGATTATTTTTTCTGGTTCAGCTTTGTATGCACCCAGAGGTGAGGGAAAAGAAGGATGAAGAGGTGAAGGTATGGAAAAGCTGTGCACAGAGACCGGGAAGGAAGACACAGACGTGCACACGCACTCACGCACGAAAATATTCACTCCCAAAGTAATCACACACATGCCGAGGGTACTCGCAGCCCGGTGCGGGCAGCGGAGACACTTGAAGATGAAACAGAGGCTCGATGGTGCAGGAGTTGAGTGGTGTGGCAGACAGGGTAATCCAGGAGAACAGCCTAATCATCATCAGATAGAGCATGTGGTTCACATCCTGTACTCACAGCACCAGGCACCATGCAGGATCTGCATTAGTTTAGTCTGCCTGGCCTGGAAATCACATCAGACCTCACTGATGCTCTTATTGTATATGTATTAATTTAGCTGTTGCTCTTATCTATTGTCAGTGCACATAAAATGATAGTATAATAGCATATAATGGCTTAATGCATATGATAGCTTAGGTAGAAAGGGAAATACTTTTGAGAAAAGCTATGAAATCACTCTTGAAAGCTCAAGGGAAAACCTAGTTCCTGTTACCCAAGTCTTGACTTTAAAAGACATACACAGGGGGAAATCAACAATAGAGCATTATAGTACTTCAATCAGATTACACATTACCACATCCCAGTAACATATACACCTGCTTTTCAAAACTGTAGATTACAATACAGTGAGTAAAAGTATTGGTTTACCACTTCTGACCATAAGACAATCGATATTGGAAAACAGATTTGACTGGGGTGCAGAGAGAGGAAAAGTTGTCTGGGGTAATGTGTGTGTCTGTGTGGAGGTTGGAGTCATGGCATGGTAACGAGGAGGCAGAATGGATGATGACCCTCACCGCCCTGATCCAGCCTCTAGCCATAGAGAATATAGAGCTCAGTGTTGGCGTGTGGTTGAGCACCATTTTGCACTTGCTAGATGCCTTGGAATGAGTCATACCTGTATGTGTGTGTGTATATGTGTGTATATATTCTACGAATGTGTGGTTGCTTTGGGTCATTGTACATTTCGGTGTACACCAATCCCAGCCGGACCCAGGGAGCCCTGCTAAAGCCATTGGCTGTGTTCTGATGGATGGAGAGGCTCCTGTAGATGTCTGCCTGTACCTCCCTAATATGTTTACAGGCTGTGACCGAGGATCAGGTGGCGGGGGGGGGGGGGGGGGGGGGGGGCATCGAGTTCACGAGAAAGAGAGAGAGAGACAGAGCGTCAGAGAGAATATTATGTGAGAACATGACATCTTCTATGCCACTTGCATGCATTGCAATAACATTATACCACTTAACAATCAGCCCTTGTAGGTAATAATGAGATATCAGCAGGCCACTAGAGGGCACTCTGTGATTCATTTTCTAAGGAGGGTCCAGTATACTATCCTCTTCTCTCTGTTTCCTAAAAATGTCTGTAATGTTTGTTTTTACAGCAGCTATTAGTAATCAAGAACTGACTAAATACCACTCTTATTATTGCTACTAATGATAATGAAACAATATGATATTATTATTAATAGTATCAATATTGTTGTTAATGCCAATATTGTCAACAGTGATAACAATGATAATTCGATATTTTATTTTATGATGAGCATTTAATTTTTGTCAAGTAGTGTATTCTAATTTACAAATCCATGGTAACACTGTTTATGTCTAAATATTAGGACACTTCACAAACAGACCTGCAGCCATGACCTCAACTGTTTGACCCCAACTGTTCCCCGTTGAGGGGTCAACGGGGAACTCATTTGACCCCACTGTTTCCAAGTCACTCTTGGATAAGATCCTATCAAGACCTCTAGAATGGTTAAAAACTCTGACAGAGACCGTTACTCCATTATACTACACTACCGTTCAAAAGTTTGGTCTCATTTAGAAATGTCCTTGCTTTTGAAAGAAAAGCACATTTTTTGTCCAGTAAAAAAACATAAAATTGATCAGAAATACAGTGTAGACATTGTTACTGTTGTAAATGACTATTGTAGCTGGAAATGGCTGATTATTTTAATGGAATATCTACATAGGTGTACAGAGGCCCATTATCAGCAAACATCACTCCTGTGTTCCAATGGCAACTGAGCAAGAGAACAAGTACATTAGAGTGTAGTTTGAGAAACAGACGCCTCACAAGTCCTCTACTGGCAGCTTCATTAAATAGTACCCTTAAAACACCAGTCTCAACATCAACAGTGAACAGGCGACTCCGGTATGCTGGCCTTCTAGGAAGAGCTGCAAAGAAAAAGCCATATCTCAGACTGGCCAATAAAAATAAAAGATTAAGATGGGCAAAAGAACACAGGCACTGGACAGAGGAACTCTGCCTAGAAGGCCAGCATCCCGGAGTCACCTCTTCAATGTTGATGTTGAGACTGGTGTTTTGCTGGTACTATTTAATGAAGCTGCCACTAACCTTGACCATCAAATACCAGAAACCAAGACACGTCACGATCTGTGTTTACAGTACCTGACTATGCTTGTACTTCATGGAAATTGAGAATATACATAAACCAGGTTTGTGGCACCAGGTTACACAAAACCATGCATGCACCCACACACAGTCACCCAGCGCACACACACGCCCTGATCATGATGTGGGAAATTACAGGGGGATGTGTAAATACCATCCATCAAGTGAGTTCATCTATCAGATATGCAAACACACTTACAATACACACTCACACATGCACATACAGAGTGTGTACAAAGGCAGGCAGGACAGGTAGAGTGAACAACACACAGCTCAAACACACGTTGTGTCTAACACCATTGTGAGGCATTGCACAAAGACAAATGCATGCAGAATGCACACAGACATGCAGGCAAATTAATTTCGCAAACAGGAACAAGTTCCACACACACTCCCTCAAACCTCACTCATCTTCAACAAGAAGACGCCAACACACTCATAGAGATACATGCACACAGGAGTGAAATGTTTAGAGGTCGACCGATTAATCGGAATGGCCGATTGATTAGGGCCATTTCAAGTTTTCATAACAATCGGATATCGGAAATTTTGGACACCAATTTTTTTTTTTTTTTTTTTTTTTTTTTACAGCTATATTTAATTTTTATTTAACTAGGCAAGTTAGTTAAGAACACATTCTTATTTTCAATTACAGCCTAGGAACGGTGGGTTAACTGCCTTTTTCAGGGGCAGAACAGCAGATTTTTACCTTGTCAGCTCAGGGATTCAATCTTGCAACCTTATGGTTAACTAGTCCAACGCTCTAACCACCTGCCTCACGAGGAGCCCGCCTGTTACGCGAATGCAGTAAGAAGCCAAGGTAAGTTGCTAGCTAGCATTAAACTTAATCAATCATAATAACTACACATGGTTGAGGATATTACTAGTTTATCTAGCTTGTCCTGCGTTGCATATAATCGATGCAGTGCGCATTCGCGAAAAAGGACTCGTTGATCCAACGTGTACCTAACCATAAACACCAATGCCTCTCTTAAAATCAATACACAGAAGTGTATATTTTTTAAACCTGCATATTTAGCTAAAAGAAATTCAGGTTAGCAGGCAATATTAACCAGGTGAAATTGTGTCACTTCTCTTGCGTTCATTACACGCAGAGTCAGGTTATATGCAACAGTTTGGGCCGCCTGGCTCATTGCGAACTAATTTGCCAGAATTTTACGTAATTATGACATAACATTGAAGGTTGTGCAATGTAACAGGAATATTTAGACTGATGGATGCCACCTGTTAGATAAAATACTGAACGGTTCCGCATTTCACTGAAAGAATAAACGTCTTGTTTTCGAGATGATCGTTTCCGGATTTGACCATATTAATGACCCAAGGCTCGTATTTCTGTGTGTTATTATGTTATAACTAAGTCTATGATTTGATAGAGCAGTCTGACTGAGCGATGGTAGGCACCAGCAGGCTCATAAGCATTCATTCAAACAGCACTTTCGTGCGTTTTGCCAGCAGCTCTGCTGTTTATGACTTCAAGCCTATCAACTCCCGAGATTAGGCTGGTGTAACGATGTGATGTGAAATGGATAGCTAGTTAGCGGGGTGCGCGCTAATAGCGTTTCAAACATCACTCGCTCTGAGACTTGGAGTAGTTGTTCCCCTTGCTCTGCATGGGTAACGCTGCTTCGAGGGTGGCTGTTGTCGTTGCGTTCCTGGTTCGAGCCCAGGTAGGAGCGAGGAGAGGTACGGAAGCTATACTGTTACACTGACAATACTAAAGTGCCTATAAGAACATCCAATAGTCAAAGGTATCTGAAATACAAATGGTATAGAGAGAAATAGTCCTATAATTCCTATAATAACTACAACCTAAAACGTCTTACCTGGGAATATTGAAGACTCATGTTAAAAGGAACCACCAGCTTTCATATGTTCTCATGTTCTGAGCAAGGAACTTAAACGTTAGGTTTCTTACATGGCACATATTGCACTTTTACTTTCTTCTCCAACACTTTGTTTTTGCATTATTTAAACCAAATTGAACATGTTTCATTATTTATTTGAGGCTAAATTGATTTTTATTTATGTATTATATTAAGTTAAAATAAGTGTTCATTCAGTATTGTTGTAATTGTCATTATTATAAATACATTTTACAAATCGGCCGATTAATCGGTATCAGATTTTTTTGTCCTCCAATAATCGGTATCAGTATCGGTGTTGAAAAATCATAATCGGTCGACCTCTAGAAATGATCCATGGTGAAATGTATGAAGCGTTTGTATTTTATATCCTTTGTTAAAGCCACATTTCCATACAATATAAAGAATAAGCAAAAATAGCGGTCCCCCACCCAGAAGAATAATAAAAACCAAGGAGATAGGAACCCTCCCTTTTCATGGCAAAACAAGCAGAAACCCTTCCACTGTCAATAATATATTTTCCCCCTGTATGATAATTAGATCCTGTTCAATCCCCCCTCTCCCCATCTGTGTGGCACATCCTCCTCTTTCTCTCTCTCTCTTTTCCTCACTTGCGCCTTCTTTTTCTCTATCCCCTACTCATCGCTCACTGTCACCTATATGCTCCCAGCCGTCCAACCTATAACCTCACTCAGGTTCAGCTGCAGTTCAGGCGTGGGAGGGGTGTGTGAGTGTGTTGTTGCGGACTGTAGGCTCTCTGCCTGCGCTGCAGATACAGGGCTGCTGCTGCCATGGCAACAGCACTAGACTGGCTGCACAGAGGAGCTGGAGTCCTGGTCTCAAATGTAACACTCCTGTCATCTCTCCCACTCAAGCCTTACCACATTCTCTCCCTCCCTCTCTCCAACTCTCTCTTTCTATTTGTAAATTTCCCCAATTTCCTACTCTTCCTCCAGGTGTATCTCTTTCTCTCTTTCATATTATCTTCAGCATTCCTTCTCCAGTTTGTTGAGCTCTGCAGTGAAGGGAGAACCATGACAAATATACACGCACAAGGAAACTCTATGGTAAATCATCAATACGGAAAATAAATACATCACCCTTGAACATATGCCATTAGTGTTAAGTGTTTGTTGTTCTTTAATTACGGTTCAATTATTGTTCAATAACTGTGGACCAATGACATGAATAAAGGTGCTAATAAAGTGCTGTAGAAACATTTATCAAATTTCATCTTGGATTGCCACGGATAGCCAAGAAGGCCTATGAAATGGTAAGCAGATGTTGTAGACAAATATTGAATAAAGTGGGAGGTCAGCTTGTGAAATATAGCCGTGCTACGAACCTTTGAAGGAAGCTTTTAATGCAAACAGTAATTACATAAATGTCGCTAATTAAAAATCAACTGTAGCAGCGTGTTAAATCTTTGACCTGAAGTCTCAGAGGACAGGAGATAACACTGGCACACGTCAGTGATAACCAATTACCCATTAGTAACATCGAAGATCGGTGGCAGTGTTCGTCTGATATGAGGGTCAAAGCTTTGCTAATTCTACTTTCTCCATGTTCGATGTCATGCAAAGGGCAAGGAGAGAGGGAGACGATGGGAAGGCTCTAAGTAAACCGACTGACTACCTTATACACTATAGCCACTTGTGTGTATGTAATGTTACCCATTTAAATGTGTGTGCGAGTGCGTGCAGGGTTGAGTAGGTTACTTTCTAAATGTAATCTGTTACAGTTACTAGTTACCTTTCCAAAATTGTAATCAGTAATGTAACTTTAAGATTACCCAAACTCTGTAACAGAATTACTTTCGGTTACTTTTGTATTACGTTTCCCTTAAGAGGCTTTAGAAGAAGACATAAATTATCCATCAAATGCATTTGGTGTGTCATCATAGTAGTCTCTGACTTGTGGTCAGGCTCGCTCAGGTGGAAGAAACTTAAACGTGCACCTTTTTTCAATGTTGAATTGAATGCCATTGAGAAAACAGAAAGGTGTCATAAGGTGTCACAAAACATCCTTTCTGAATTTAAAAGTAATCCAATAAGTAATTATTTTGTTTTTCTGTATCTGTAATCTTATTACAATATTTTTGCTGGTAAAGTAACTGATTACAGGTTTTTAGTAATCACATTTCATGTAACTGATTACATGTAGACTAATCAGTTACTCCCCAACCCTGTGCAAGTGCATGATATGTGTTTATTTTTGTCAAATCCCTCGCGGTGCAGATCATAGGAGACTCTTATCACAGAGACGGAAAGGGGGGAGGGGGAATACATTTATGCACGATGGCGCACGATGGCGCACGCGCGCAGCCGGTTTGTGTTCAGTAAAACATAAGCTATCACCTTCGTTGGTTGGTAGCACTGCGCTACTGTATAATAAAGAAGGGTAGGTCGCCTATCGGCGTGGAACTACTATTCCCAGAATGCAATTGCTGGTCTTTCTTTCCGGAAAACATCCGCTCAGGATGGACACACATGAACTCAAAAGGTACAGTGCAACTACAGCGACGAAATGTGCTGTTTTAAGGACATTAATGCAGCCGTTCTGTTATAAGGGGACATGTGCATTATATTATGCCTACTTTAAAATAACTCTGTGGCTAAGCAATTTAATATCCGCTGACGTTGATGGCTAACTGGATTAGCATTCCTATTGATAATCAAAGTACCGGGATTGTTTTATTTATCTGTCCGCAGGGTTGGAGAGGGAGATGCGGAGAAACACGAACCGAATGAGAACAACGTTTGTTCGCTTATTCTGGGTCCGGGGTTGATGTTGGATGGTTCCACGGTAGCCTCTCGTTTTCTGCACGTAGAGTTGGAGCTGAACGTTCACCTTCGCCGGCTCTCGTTCAGTGAGCCCGTGCACTACATCTACAACCCGCTGGAGTATGCCTGGGAACCGCACCGCTGCTTCGTTGAGACTTACTGTCGTGGCGGACAGAGTATTCTCTTCCTGGGGATGAACCCGGGACCCTTCGGCATGGCTCAGACCGGGGTAAGGATGTGCAGGCAGGCCAAAGAGAGAGCCCAACAACTCTCACTTGATAGCTACATTGTTAAATTAGCCTACTTCCATTCAGGGCAAAAGGTAAATAGTAGCCTCCTAGAACTTTTGGTTGATAGAGGACAATATAAACATTTATTACCACTTTCTCATATTCACCATTGCAGAATGGAAATGTCTGGAATAAGGCATACACATAAATAAGTCAATATTGCCCACTCTGTTTAAATCTGATCAAAGTCAGGGTAGAATAGAGTTGTATTATTATCCACCTAATCATCATTCCTCCTCTGCTCTCAGGTACCCTTTGGTGAGGTAAACTATGTCCGTGATTGGCTGAAAATCACTGGGGAGGTTGGACATCCCCCTTCGGAGCACCCAAAGCGACTAATCAAAGGCCTGGCCTGCATTCAGAGCGAAGTGAGTGGCTCCCGTTTCTGGGGCTTCTTCCGCAAGCTGTGTGGTGAGCCAGATGTGTTCTTCCGCCATTTTTTTGTACATAACCTGTGCCCACTTATGTTCATGGGTACCACCGGCAAGAACTTAACACCCCCCGAGCTAGTCATTGGGGAACGTGAGGCCCTCCTGGCTCTTTGTGACATGGCACTGTGCCAGGCTGTGGCTGCCCTTGGCATCACCATGGTGATTGGGGTTGGCAGAGTGGCAGAGCAGCGAGCGCGGCGAGCCCTCACTGCGGCGGGCATGGAGGTACGGGTGGAGGGCATCATGCACCCATCCCCCAGGAACCCGTTGGCCAATAAGGGCTGGGAGGCAGTAGCTAAGGCCAAGCTGGAGGAACTGGGTGTCCTATCGCTCCTGACCATGTGACCTCTAGCTAATCAGCCTCCATGAGCGAATACTGTATTTGCTGTATGCTGGCCTGGGTGTATAAGTTGCCTGCTGGCACAGATCTAGGGTCAGCTTACCCTTCCCAAATCCTAACCTTCATCTTTAGGGGGAAGAACACATCACCCAGGCCCTCTCACACAGCAGTCCCTGTTGAGCAGCAGTTCCCCTCCAGAGCTCTCATGTTTATAGGCCATGCGGAGAAATAGTGCATCACAATGACTCTCCTCAGATGCTGTTATATCCATTACAGAAAATATACATTATGTCTATATGTACTTTACTGTGGTGTGTACTGCCTCACAGCATGTCGACAGGTACTCATCTCTGACCTTTGTGAGGACATTCTGTAGCATATTACCTGGAAATAGTTCCAGAGACTGTAATGAAGAAATTAAACGTTTTTAAAATGATATCATTTACAACAATTTATAAGATTAAAGATTTTCAGGATTACAGTAGATACTGTATACAGGTTTAGGAGGAGCTTGCCTTAGGTCTTTTAACAGCTCTGTTGCTATCAGACTCTGGTGATGTAACTGACCAGTTAGTCTGGAATAGGTTTTAGTTTGTTCTTCAGAGTTATTTCTACTGTTAAATGACAATGTTGTAATTTGTTAACAAGAAAAATAAGTCATGTTGCAGTAGTTTATTTTATTTTCTTCTCTGTCTCGACAGTGGTTTGCAAATTTGGAGTGAATGTGGGCTAGTTTTTTGTCCCATTGTAACAACATTGCTAAAGCAATGTTTCTCATTTGGTCAATTTAGTACATGTTCAAGCCAACCATTGTTGCTTGGCTGATGCTTTATGCATGGACATGCCCTGTCCTTACCTGTTACTTCTTAGCAGGTCTTAACGTGTTGACATCTTATCATTACTACTAAGAAATTCTGACCTTCAAGGTCCTAAACCCACATTACTGCATAGCTAGGTATAAAGCCATCTCTATAATGTTTGTACTGGGACGAAGCCCCAATAGGTCATGCATAATTAGAAGAAGCCCTTGACATACATGGCACTCAAATGGTCTTGCACCGTGTTGTTATACCACTCAGCTCTGCAGGAGGTTAAGCTTGTAATGGAAAAGGGACTAAAGTGTTCCCCTTGCAGGTTTCTCTCCGATGATGCTTCCTCCCTTACACAACATTCTGTACACCTCAGGCAAAATTCCACAGGTCAGGTGATCAAGCTTTCTGTGTGCCACTCTCCATGTGTGAACCTAAATCAGGTGGTACCTTAATAAGAATGATCGCTTTAGAAATGCATAGAATTAATCTTATGCTATTGCCTTGTAATGCACTTTGGTGTGTACCTGATGTTAGTGTTTAAAAAAATAAACTCATTAAACAAAATAAATGTCCTCTCACTGTCAACTGTGTTTATTTTAGCAAACTTAACATGTGTAAATATTTGTATGAACATAAGATTCAACAACTGAGACAAACTGAACAAGTTCCACAGACATGTGACTAAAATAAATGGAATAATGTGTCACTGAACAAAGGGGGGTCAAAATCAAAAGTAATCTGGTATGGCCACCAGCTGCATTAAGTACTGCAGTGCATCTCCTCCTCATGGACTGCACCAGATTTGCAAGTTCTAGCTGTGAGATGTTACCCCACTCTTCCACCAAGGCACCTGCAAGTTACCAGACATTTCTGGGGGGAATGGCCCTAGCCCTCACCCTCAGATCCAACAGGTCCCAGATGTGCTCAATGGGATTGAGATCTGGGCTCTTCACTGGCCATGGCAGAACACTGACATTGCTGTCTTGCAGGAAATCACACACAGAACGAGCAGTATGGCTGGTGGCATTGTCATGCTGGTGAGTCATGTCAGGATGAGTCTGCAGGAAGGGTACCACATGAGGGAGGAGGATGTCTTCCCTGTAATGCCTACAATGACAAGTTCAGCCTGATGATGCTGTAACACACTGCCCCAGACCATGACGGACCCTCCACCTCCCAAACGATCCCGCTCCAGAGTACAGGCTTCGATGTAATGCTAATTTCTTCGATGTTAAATGTGAATCCGATCATCACCCCTGGTGAGACAAAACCGTGACTCGTCAGTGAAGAGCACTTTTTGCCAGTCCTGTCTGGTCCAGCGACAGTGAGTTTGTGCCCATAGGCGACGTTGTTGCCGGTGATGTCAGGTGAGGACCTGCCTTACAACAGGCCTACAAGCCCTCAGTCCAGCATCTCTCAGCCTATTGCAGACAGTCTGAGCACTGATGGATGGATTGTGCGTTCTTGGTGTAACTCGGGCAGTTGTTGTTGCCATCCTGCATCTTTCTTTTGGTGTTTTTCAGAGTCAATAGAACGGCCTCTTTAGTGTCCTAAGTTTTCATAACTGTGACCTTAATTGCCTACAGTCTGTAAACTGTTAGTGTCTTAACGACCGTTCCACAGGTGCATGTAAATTAATTGTTTATGGTTCATTGGACAAGCATGGGAAACCGTGTTTAAACCCTTTACAATGAAGATCTGTGAAGTTATTTGGATTTTTACGAATTATCTTTGAAAGACAGGGTCCTGAAAAAGGGACTTTTAATTTTTTGCTGAGGTGAAATATTGAATTGCCACGACTTTGCTCTGGCATTATTAGAATGTTTTTGTACATTAACTCATTTCCACTATGTTGCATTTCTTTTGTATTGCGTAAGGCAAGGAATGGACTATATACTTCATTCTCATTATTATACTAAATCAGCCAGTTATTTGTATTATACGCTATGGTTTAGTGGAACGTTACACAGGAGTGCTATATAACATGTCAATACAATGCTGTATCTTGAGTAATTACTGTGTTCATTGCATAAGCAGCTCTGTGGAAAGTACTTCCATGAATTCTCTCTGTTCCTCTTTTAACTCTGATCACAATGGCTCCCAGTCATCAGGAGCTAGCAGGTAGAGAGGGCTGCTGCAGTACGGTGGTTTGATGTTGTTTGTCTTGATCCTGGATAATGCATAAATCATACAGTCACCAGCTACGAGCCTCACCATTACAGGGTGCAGGTGTGTGTCTGAGAGAGAGAGAAGAGGGGCCGCCATCTTAAATGGGTTTGTCTGGGGGGAGCTTGATGAGGCAGGACGTGGTGTCTGTATAATGGCCATTTGCTCTCTCTCACACAAAAACTCTCTGACTTCAGAGCACCTGCACACTCAAAATAAAATCAAATTTTCACATGGTTAGCAGATGTTAATGCTAGTGTAGCGAAATGCTTGTGTTTCTGGTTCCGACATTGTCGTAATATCTAACAAGTAATCTAACAATTCCCCAACAACTACCTAATAAACTCAAATCTAAAAGGGGTGAATGAGAATATGTACATATAAATATATGGATGAGCGATGGCCGAGCAGCATAGGCACACCCACAAGCAAAATCACACGTATTCAAATGCACACACACTATGCTCCCTTGCGTTCTTTATCTCTCTCATGCATGCAAACACACACACAGAATGGCGCTCCACCGCAGGGCTGAGAGCATAGCCGCAGTTCCCTAATGACTCCCATCCCTCTCTGTTCTGTGCCGCATTATTAATTAGCTCAATGAGCCTTGCCAATAGGACCCGCTCTGTGGATTAGAGTCCTGCGGTAAAACACGCACACTCCTCTGAAAGTACCCTCCTGTGTACTGTCATGGGCCCTGGATGTGGGTCTAGGTGAAATTCAGCTGCTGTCCTGTCTCTCTGCCACAAACCCAAGCTGTGCTGCGATGAGCAAACTTCCTGGCATGATGGAGGCTGACAATAGAGGGGTTTGTTTTTGTGTCACGGTGTTCCATCCACCCATTTTGACACACAAATGCTGCTCATAGGTAAGACGAACATATTATGTACAGTGTATTCAGCATATAGTAAATGGGGTAAGACAATAACCCCTCAAGATAGTCCAGTTTGATGCTTCAATCGATTCTGATGTTCCTCAGGTGCATAATTTTCAATTTTGAGACTGATCCTTTCAATGTGTGTTTGACTTGGTATTTGTGTCTTGCTTGTTGCTTGTCAAACATGACAGTCCACTTGACTGATGATGAGTGGGTGTTTGTATGTGCATTTCAGCATCTTACGCCAAGGAACAATGGCGCAGGACATACTTCTTGGCAGCCTGACCTCCCGGTGACCCCACATCCATGCGTGAGGAAAGGACAGGGGAGCTAACGTTAGCCGGCGTGGGCCTGTCAGAGCCATCGATTCTGTGATGAATGGAGGTGGCGGTTATTAAACCAGAATTAGAGCGAGGGTGGGAGGAGGGGGAGGCAAGGAGGAGGGGGAGAGGTGATAAATTAAGGGGCGAAATGTTCTGCAAGAGAGGATAGAGGAGGTGGGGGGGATGTTGAGGGAGGTGGATGGCACAACATCAGCATCATCCCTCTTTATTATCCTCCAGGGCCGCCCGTCATACGGAGAGAGCGAGGGCACGAGAGGGGCACACCTAACTGATAACCTCCACACTGTCCACACACACTGGAGGAAAGGGGGTTGGGGGAGTGTAGGCAGGGGTACACATTACTGATACCCCCCTTATGGAACCTTAAATTCTGCCCCCCTCTGCTTGGGCTGTTTCCTCCCCATTCCCATCACTCCGTTTGGCCTTCAGTGTTGAGATGACTGGGGTTTCTATTGGAATATTAACATTTTTAAATGTGCAGTTTTATCCAGCCTCATGTTTTTGGAAAATCTAGAAAATATAAATAGATGATTAAAAAACGTCCTGCTTATAAGAAAAGGTTACTGTGAAATTAATTGGATAGATTCTCGTAAGATGAATGTTCTCATTAAAAAATAATTTAATGAAAATTTGAATGTATAAGTTTAATTTTCCTAAGTGTTTTGCGTATCATAAGAATTGTTGTTTTAAAGTCTTGTGTGACTCCCATTTTTCTTGAACTCTTCTTTTTTTCTGTGGCTGCAAAGCCCATCAATCATGGCGGGCTCTCGAGAGTGGGACGGTGCTCACGCGGTACACACAGATAAGTCATACAGGCGCAGGATATTAGACGGATCAGCAGGGGGGAAAGAACAGTGAGGGTTCACCATGCGGTTACGACACGGACGTACATGCACACGGTCATATGGGGGATTGATTTTTCTAGGCAAATCCATTTACCATCGGCCATTGCTGTTTTCAGTGTGTTTCGAGAAAATACGAGACGAGACAGATAAATTGTCACATTTCTGCACCATGCACTGTACTAATCACTTCCCTTCTCCTCTCTCTACCCCCTCCATCACCCCCTCTGCTCTTTTTTATTAGTGGTTTATTTATCAATGTTTTAGTTACTGTCACTGCTAATTTCTGCCCGGGTTTGTCTTCATTACACCTCTGGAGTCGTTAGGAGAGAGCGTGCTGCTGGGTTATGTAGAGGCACCACACTGCTTCTCACTCACTTACTATGGTAATTCTCTGGCTTGGTAATGGCCTACCTCCCTCTACAAATTTAAACCACCCCCCACATTTTATCAGCTACAAGTTATTTGTTTTCCAGTCTAACCCAGTTTGTCTCCTTCAGTAAATGTGGATTTTGTTGATGTTAAGGTTGGGTTGGCCTGAAAAACTAGTTCCCTCACCACTGGACCTAAACTGTCCTCAACTGTCCACATAGAGGCCAAGAGACTATTGGCTAATGCTGGTAGATCTGCTGATGCATAAGTTGTGTCATCATCATGAGCAGGTGAAGGTTCAGTGGAGTCTTACCCAGAGGCTTATAGAGAAAGGGATGCTTCAGTTCTCAACCATTCTCCAGTCATTACTGAGAGGAATAGAATGTCTTGAATAAATTAAACGCTGAGCCGCCTCTGTGTGTGTGCGTGTGTGCTTGTGTGTGTGTGTGTGTGTAGTGTACGTGTGTGTGTGTGTGTGTGTGTAGTGTACGTGTGTGTGTGTGTGTGTGTGTAGTGTACGTGTACGTGTGTGTGTGTGTGTGTGTGTGTGTGTGTGTGTGTGTGTGTGTGTGTGTGTGTGTGTGTGTGTGTGTGTGTGTGTGTGTGTACGTGTGTGTGTGTGTGTGTGTGTGTGTGTGTGTGTGTGTGTGTGTGTGTGTGTGTGTGTGTGTAGTGTACGTGTGTGTGTGTGTGTGTGTAGTGTACGTGTGTGTAAGGCAGCAAGTTGAAACATTTGATAGTATGGCCATTGTATGCAAAGGAAAATGCTCCACATTATCAAGGTGTATAATTGCAGTACTTTTAGAAAAAAGGGTTCCAAAAGGGTGGCTGTCCCTATAGGAGAACCCTTTATGGTTCCAGGTACAACTCTTATGGGTTCCATGCAGAACCCTCTGTGGAAAAGGTTCTACATGGAACCCAAAATAGTTCTTCCTGGAACCAAAAGGGTTCTACCGGCAACCAAAAAGGGTTCTTCAAAGTGTGGGGACAGCCAAAGAACCCTTTTAGGTTCTAGATAGCACCTATTCTTCTAAGAGTGTATACTTGAAGATATACTGTATATTGGGAAAAAGCAGCCTTGGTAAAAGCACACCAGCAGAGAAGAGTTTATTGACTAAATGTTAAGCTGGCATTATCAAAAGAAGGCAGACTTATTTATGGGGCGGGGGAAGAGGGAGAAGCTCAGTGAGTTATGTGTGAACAAGCCTTAGGACCGTATACAGCAGACAGATATCCTGCTGCCTTGTCTCAAGTCTCTATGGGTTGAGAGCAATGTGCATTGTGGTGCGGCCAGTACTCTTTGTGGTATTTCAGAGGCTGTGGTACTGGCTGTGGTAAGCAACGATGACAGATTCTGTTCTCTGAGTTTACAGATGGTATTCCTGAAGTAGTCTGTTCCCCTTTTATTTCAGCTTAAAATTATTCATTTGTTCTGAGCAATGAGCTGTCTAGCTGCCCTGTTCAGGTGATACTTGTGATTGGGTTGATGGATGAGAAATGGCGGTGGCACGTAGATGGCAGAGGGCGAACCAATCCCTCACTTAATTAGAAATGCTGTGATTCCACTGTGAGTGCAGCTTTTAAAAACATATTCAGATCTGAATATGAGACCTGCCTCCGCCTAATGTGACAACCTTCATATGTGTGTTGCCAGATGTTGAGGATGCTGTGAAAAATGTACATTTTAATTCATATGAATAACTTTAAAGGCATATTCATGACTCTGGAAAATACTGTATGTCGAATCAACCTAGGGTCCACCACTACATCCTTCTCATATACCTTAAGATCTGAAAATACTTTCTGGATAGACGTAAGCAATATGGAGGTAAATTGAATAGAATAGTACTTTGTTAGTCCATCCATTACTACAATCCATTACTAAAGAAATGTGTCTCTTGATCTGCTCCTATTCTCCTTCGACAACACATATCAGCTGCAGTGGGGTTCCCCTGGAGGGTGGATGGTTAATGCGTTTCTCAAGGGCACAATGACAGTGGATGGTAGCTATCATCTGAAGCCAGTAGCGCTCTGGTTTCCAGTTCAGTTCCCACCTTTATCATCCGGCCCAAGATTTGAACCAGCAAACTTTCAGCTACTGGTCTGCCTCTCAGTGTTCTGGGCTTAACATCCTACCAATACCAATTAAAACCTTTCAGATCAGACAGGGACAATAAAGAAGTGTAATGGCCGGTAGGGGCTATAGGTCTTTCTATTTTTTTCTCTCTTACCGATCCATCTAAGAGCTCAACTAGGTCAACAAACAAAAAGCAATTAAGTGGGGCAGCAGCCTCCTTCAGGGAGTTGGTAATTAGAGAGCGGTGGGGACAGCTTCATTCTAAATAGGTACTAAAAGCCCCATCCATCATCTCCACTGTGAAGGCTCCCTCTCAGGTCATGTGATGAGAGAGAGAGAGAGAGAGAGAGAGAGAGAGAGAGAGAGAGAGAGAGAGAGAGAGAGAGAGAGAGAGAGAGAGAGAGAGAGAGAGAGAGAGAGAGAGAGAGAGAGAGAGAGAGAGAGAGAGAGAGAGAGAGAGAGAGAGAGAGAGAGAGAGAGAGAGAGAGAGAGAGAGAGAGAGAGAGAGAGAGAGAGAGAGAGAGAGAGAGAGAGAGAGAGAGAGAGAGAGAGAGAGAGAGAGAGAGAGAGAGAGAGAGAGAGAGAGAGAGAGAGAGAGAGAGAGAGAGAGAGAGAAAATGCATGTGTTTCTGTTCAGCGATTTAAATTGTGCTGCCACATTTGCATTGCAGAAAGGGGCAAACATATCACATTCCCTTGTGATTGGTTGGATGCAAGGCGATGAGGTTGAGGATTCAAAGTTTATGAACTGGGCACTACCATTGTGAACTGAAAGTGGGGAAGGTTAAACACAAAGGACACAGCATCCTTGACCTGTGCTGTTCCCCCCACCTCCAACTGCCTGCCCCTTCTCTTCCTCCATATGGTTGGGAACCTGTTAATATGGCAATCTCGCCAAGGGCAGCACAAATTATATTTGGGGAGACTTTAACTGGTAAAGAAGAGAAGAATCAGTGGAGAAAAACAGTGTTAGGAACTGTTCAATCTCTTGGAGGCCATTCATGCATTCATTTGGACATTTCCCTACAATTACGCATTTAATATAGCTTCTAATCAGCATCAACTTATTTGGGATACACTGAGCGAAATATCTTACTTATTTACTAAACGATCAGGCAATGGGTAGAAAAACATTTGACAAATTTACCACTTACCATTATTTGGGCAACAATTTAGAAGCTTAAAACCACTGGAACAGTGGTAAACTTGCCTGGTATTGGATGCAAGTGTATCTTGTCGCTACCAGGAAGATGGTTCGGGAGGCGAAGGAAAATTGAAGGGCCAAAGTTGGAGAATTACCGAACATCTGTCATGACTTCCGCCGAGGTCGGTCCCTCTCCTTGTTCGGGCGGCATTCGGCGGTCGACGTCACCGGTCTTCTAGCCACCGCCGATCCACCTTTCCTTTTCCATTTGTTTTGTCTTGTTTTCCACACACCTGGTTTGCATTACCTCATTACTCATCTTGCATATAACCCTCTGTTTCCCCCCATGTCTGTGTGTGGAATTGTTATATGTAAATGTATGTGTACTCCAGGCTGGTTTGCGCCGGGTTATGTTAATCCGTGTGTGTTTAGTTTTCTGAGTAACGTGTTTTGTTCACCTCAATAAAAGGCTCCGTTTGCTACCCATTTCTGCTCTCCTGCGCCTGACTTCCCTGCAGCCAGTTACACACTCCTTTACAACATCTTTGGTCACCAAGTCTCCAAATCTACAATTAAATGCCACCTCCATTCCAATAGTCTCTTGGGAATGGTCTGTTATGAAACCAAAAATAATAAAAGCATTTGATATTTTCTGAGACACTTGGGATTTTAATTCAAATCGTGTGCTGCATATTTAATAACCGCCCTAAACTCTACACCCCCAGTGGCTCTGTGACGCCCCCTTGACAACTGTGAGTCGAGGAAATGTCTGGTTGCGGCAACCAATCATATCGCTGTCTGTAACCAAGACTTAACAAAGAATTGCACTCGCCAACCAATCCGAGACCCCAGTGCAACCAGGAAGTAACCAAGAACAATGAGAACAGAGCTATAGAATTGGCTGGCACTAGAATAGGGGCCTCTCCATCTCTACCATGAACATTTCATTCAACAGTAAAGTTTTCGATGCTTACGTTATCTTTTTTTAAATCAGAAGTTTTGTTGTCTGCTGTTTTCAATTAGAATATCTAGCACTAGCAGGTAAGATCAGTGCATTAGGCACATTAGTACAGATGTCTAACAATTTAGCTAGCTAGTGAGCTAACTAGCTACAGTACTTGCAGTAGGAGTGTATTTTGACAGATTGTCAAAATAGTCTGTCAGCCCCAATACTTCCACACTAAGCTAAAATCACAAAGTGTGTGATTTAATAGTAGGCCTATGTTTTGTCACACCCAGTTAGCTAATGTTAGATACTAATCCTTAACAAATTTTACTGTGTGATATTGAATAAACATGCACTTTTTTTCCCTAATGTGTTGAGATGTTAAGTAAAGGTTAGGCACTATTCATTTAATGTTCCATCTATACATCCAATCTACACACTGTGATTACATTTTACATCTTATACTCACCATTACAATCTTTTCCCGTTATTTCCATAAAACACATGGAGCAACACATCTTCAAAAAGTTGCCACATGGGAGCCTTGTCCTGAAAGACACCCGTTTCTACAGATGCACCATAGAGAGCATCCTGTCTTGTTACATCCCCACCTGTAAAAGCAGCTGCACCGTCCCCTGGAAGATCACAAAGGACTTCAGCCACGGCCTGTTCTCTCTGCTTCCATCTGGCAGATGGTAAGAGCATCCACCTCCAGGCCATAAGACTGTTGAAAAGCCTAGCTGTCCACCTGCACAACCTGCGGTTCACCTGCACCTTAAGAGACTGACTCTCTGTAACACTGACCCACTAACTCTCTGACTCTCTGTAACAGTATTGCTTCCGTCCCTGTCCTGGCCTCAACCTGGGCTCGAATCAGGGACCCTCTGAACACTTTTGCAACTTGTCACCCACAAAGCATCGTTAACTATCGCTCCACGAAAGCCGCGTCTCTTGCACATGCACGCATGCATGCACACTCACTCACTCACTACCATCACTGCTGCTATTATTTATTACTGTTTATATGTACTGCTCACTTTATCTACATGTTGACATAGCACATTTCATACTACATACTGTTACTGCTAGTTTTACTCCTACTTTTGAGAGATAGCCCAATAATAGACTAAAGGAGCCTAACATTACTCCTTATAGTCCAAGTATCTTGGATGTTCTGTTTAAAGGTGAATTGGCTCTGGAAGCCAAAAGAACCAAACACTCCATCTAAACGTGAATCGATTCTCAGTTGTGGTACGGTTCTAGAAACATAAATCCCTCTACTTTCACATCACATCAAAAGAATTTCACAAATGCAAAATACACACTTACTGAACACTGTTTTAACTGGTTTTAACACAGCTGCAGCCGACAGTATTTTTCAGTGACACATTTATGGCATCCGTCTTCCGTTTACACACAGCTGTTAGCAGACACATATAGCTAATTAGCACAGGTAGTCAGTTGGCTCTTTTCTTCTGTCTTTTTTCTCTAAATACCAGTGGCGATTTTAGCATGTAAATCTTGGTGGGGCAAAAAAAAAAAAAGAAGTGGGATGCATGCCATCAAAGCCACTACACAACACTAAATAATACATGAATTGCACTATAACGGTGACAAGCGGTGCCAACACAAACTGTTAGGTCCTACATAAAGCTGTCCCAATAGCAGAGTCCCAACACCTTACTGCTACACCTGGCTATCAGCAGAGCCTTCTCTGGCAGCGAAACAGTTAATTCAGCCTCATTTACTGCCATTAAAAAACATTGCTGATATGACTGACTTACTTAAACAAACGCGGTTTCTGCTGACAATTGAGATGTACAAACTATGGCATAAGGGGACTACGAGCGGATAAGAGGCAATCCGTAATTTTGATTAAGACATTAATGATCGAGCTAGGATGTACGTAGTCAATATAACTATTTGTTCAGCACTTTTGAAATGTACAGCGACAGAATTTAGAACATGGGCAGTTCTTACAGTGTTCTTCCTGTACACCAAGTAAGAAACGTAGGATAAATAAAGGGGGCATATAAGCAGACAATGGAAGCTCTTACAATATTCAATGATTACATTTCCAAAAACAAGTTATAGGCTACATGTGCACCACCAAGTCAGAACAGTAGGCAAAATTAAGTGGTGAAAATAGACCAAATTATTAGGGTGAGGCACATGGGCTACTAACAGCTTACTACACAACATATACTTACTATTACTTTCTTAGCTACAGTATACATACAGTGCCTTGCGAAAGTATTCGGCCCCCTTGAACTTTGCGACCTTTTGCCATATTTCAGGCTTCAAACATAAAGATGTAAAACTGTATTTTTTTGTGAAGAATCAACAACAAGTGGGACACAATCATGAAGTGGAACGACATTTATTGGATATTTCAAACTTTTTTAACAAATCAAAAACTGAAAAATTGGGCGTGCAAAATTATTCAGCCCCTTTACTTTCAGTGCAGCAAACTCTCTCCAGAAGTTCAGTGAGGATCTCTGAATGATCCAATGTTGACCTAAATGACTAATGATGATAAATACAATCCACCTGTGTGTAATCAAGTCTCCGTATAAATGCACCTGCACTGTGATAGTCTCAGAGGTCCGTTAAAAGCGCAGAGAGCATCATGAAGAACAATGAACACACCAGGCAGGTCCGAGATACTGTTGTGAAGAAGTTTAAAGCCGGATTTGGATACAAAAAGATTTCCCAAGCTTTAAACATCCCAAGGAGCACTGTGCAAGCGATAATATTGAAATGGAAGGAGTATCAGACCACTGCAAATCTACCAAGACCTGGCCGTCCCTCTAAACTTTCAGCTCATACAAGGAGAAGACTGATCAGAGATGCAGCCAAGAGGCCCATGATCACTCTGGATGAACTGCAGAGATCTACAGCTGAGGTGGGAGACTCTGTCCATAGGACAACAATCAGTTGTATATTGCACAAATCTGGCCTTTATGGAAGAGTGGCAAGTAGAAAGCCATTTCTTAAAGATATCCATAAAAAGTGTCGTTTAAAGTTTGCCAGAAGCCACCTGGGAGACACACCAAACATGTGGAAGAAGGTGCTCTGGTCAGATTAAACCAAAATTGAACTTTTTGGCAACAATGCAAAACGTTATGTTTGGCGTAAAAGCAACACAGCTGAACACACCATCCCCACTGTCAAACATGGTGGTGGCAGCATCATGGTTTGGGCCTGCTTTTCTTCAGCAGGGACAGGGAAGATGGTTAAAATTGATGGGAAGATGGATGGAGCCAAATACAGGACCATTCTGGAAGAAAACCTGATGGAGTCTGCAAAAGACCTGAGACTGGGACGGAGATTTGTCTTCCAACAAGACAATGATCCAAAACATAAAGCAAAATCTACAATGGAATGGTTCAAAAATAAACATATCCAGGTGTTAGAATGGCCAAGTCAAAGTCCAGACCTGAATCCAATCGAGAATCTGTGGAAAGAACTGAAAACTGCTGTTCACAAATGCTCTCCATCCAACCTCACTGAGCTCGAGCTGTTTTGCAAGGAGGAATGGGAAAAAATTTCAGTCTCTCGATGTGCAAAACTGATAGAGACATACCCCAAGCGACTTACAGCTGTAATCGCAGCAAAAGGTGGCGCTACAAAGTATTAACTTAAGGGGGCTGAATAATTTTGCACGCCCCATTTTTCAGTTTTTGATTTGTTCAAAAAGTTTGAAATATCCAATAAATGTCGTTCCACTTCATGATTGTGTCCCACTTGTTGTTGATTCTTCACAAAAAAATACAGTTTTATATCTTTATGTTTGAAGCCTGAAATGTGGCAAAAGGTCGCAGAGTTCAAGGGGGCCGAATACTTTCGCAAGGCACTGTATCTCCCTGGCATATTACATTGTTTATGCAGCAGCATACAGTACAATATATTTTTGGACTCACGTTGTTGTGCTGTGCTCACTTGAACAGGAAGGTGGTGCAGCAGTCCTTCGTGGGCAAATTTTGTCATCAAAGTCTGGCATTCTCTGGATTCATGGTGCTTTCAAGACAACTGGGAACTCTAAGTTTTTAAAAAAAGGTTGAATCATGATGACGTCAGTGATCTTCAAGTCGTAGCTCTAGAAAGAGGCCAGAGTTCCCGATTTACAATTCCCGAGTTGGATTAAAGTTCAAACGTATTTTCCCAGTCGTAGCTCATTTTTCCCAAGTTCCCAGTTGTTTTTAACGCACTAAAGTCAGGTTTTGCAGTTCCGAGTTAACAGTTGTTTTGAGCGCGGCACAAATCATGCTTCATTGACAACATGTCCAATGTGGAATGTCAATCATTTTAAACAAGGAAAAGAGACCCTTAATCTTAGACTTGGGACCACACAGCCACTCCACTGAATAGCAGGCTAATGATTGCTTTGCAATGCTTGCAGTTAGCCACTGATTCCTTCCAAACTACTAATTGTTGAATTTGCGATATCCAACTTGTTTTGTAATGTTTATGGCCGATGAGCACCGATACGTTTTATTTATAATTTCACTTAATTATTTATCTTCATATGACAAGGATTAAAAAGGATTTGCCAGTAGATTGTCGACTTGATTCATGATGATGACTGCTAGCTAAGATTTTGAAAGTAAGAAAGCTACTGTAGATATAACGTGATTTGATGTCATTTTATCTTTGGCCAATGACCTTGAGCTTTCTTGGATGGGCACTTCTCATGTAACTCTATGGCAGCACCATAGGGGTTTACATTTTCGAGCTCTACCCTTAGACTTGGTGGTGACGTAGTGTCCCCATGATTGACAGAACACTGCGCCAATCACGGCGCAATGCTCCATATTTTCTGCTGGCTTGCCCCACCACCACAGAAAGCACTTTATTTCTTAAATGTTTTTATTTGCTCTGCCCCACCTGCCCTGAATGACGGGTCGCCACTGGCAAACACATGCTGTAACATGGAGATATGGCCCTGTGGTAAGACTAACACCATAAAGGTGTGTATCAATTTAACCTTTTGTTTTTTGTTTTGTATTTGAAAGATAAGGTCCTTATGCTTACAAAACCGTACTGCAAGCGGTGCGTGTTAATGTTCAGACCGAACTCCGGGGCTCTTAACAACTTCCCTACAGAATACGCCTACGTCCAATGACTCTTACGTGTAATGGAATTGAATTGAGAGTTTATGACCTCCACACCTGTGCCTGGCTGGGTCTCTGTCTGTGACCTCCACACCTGTGCCCGGCTGGGCCTCTGTCCATTCTCCACATCTATGCTTGGCTGTCCTTCAGTCAGCTCCTTGTCCTCTGTTCCTTACGGGCTGGGCATTCTGATTGGAGCCAACAATCAGTCTCTCTCCATTTTAAGGTAATTATACAAAATTGTAATTATTTGTGTTCAATTGTTTGTCCCTCTGTGGTGTTTATGACCTCCACACCTGTCCCCGGCTGATCCTCTATTTTTCAAGCTTATACAGCATCATTTTTCATTGATGTATTAGTCAACAGTATTCTCCCCTTCCTCTTAATTTACTCTGAGCCCAAAACCCCTTAGCTGAATGCTGTAATTACATTCTGATCAGTTAATGTCAGTCTTTGAATGTGCCATTGTATAAACTATTTAATTTTCCTGAGTGTGTGCTGTGCACTGATTAAAAAACAAATTAGAGTATATTTGTCATTCTCACATCTTCCTCCAATTATGTTGTCTTCAATTACTTCCTTGATTTACAATCAAAATAACTTAGCCAACATTACGTTTTCGATGGGATCATGGTATTACATTTATAGATTAAGCCCTTTCTCTAAAACTGGGATAAACAAGATTTAACTCCTGCGGTGTTTAGGCCTACTAAATGTACCCTTCTTCATAGCTCATAGCTCAGTATTTGAAATATTTATTTCATAGTCTTTTTTGCTCATCTTTATCGAGGGTGCCAATCATTTTTACCTGACTGTATGTAGCCTGGGTATGTATGTATACAAGTATAGCACAGGTGAGAGGAGAGCATACGGTTCTTACCGCCTCACTAGAACAACATGGAATACACGTCTCTGCATCCTTTCTAAGGTCATCTTTTGCAGGGAAACTATGTATGTTATATCATGCAATAAATGGGAACCTCACTCAACCAAATATCTATCTACTTTTACTCTGATAAGCCAATTTTATGTGGAAGCGTCATGAACCGCGCCAAGGCCAGCGGTCATCAGTAGTGTTCAACAGCTCTGTTCTCATTGGCCAATTCATGGTAACGTCTTGGTAGCGGTGCCGTCTCTGTTTGGTTGGTGAGGGCAATTCTTCGTAACTTCTTGGTAGGATCAGGGATATGATTGGTTTTCGCTACTAGAAATGTCCTCGACTGACTCTCTAACCGCCAGTACAATATTGTACCGAAAGACCATCAATTTTCTAATATGTAAGAGATGGTACTGTGACTGTGCTGGAGTGATGTGACAGTTGTGTTGAGTTTATAATGGGCCTATGTAGCCTAATAATATGTGACCAGAAAACTTGAGATATTGTAGGCTACAGCTTGGGTCATCTATTTTGAAACCTCCCAAAATAAAAACGTTTGATGGATTTTTGAAAGATTTTTCTTCAAACCGTGTGCAGCCTATTTCATAACTGCCCTAACATCGACAGAATAACGTGTAGGTGAAAAGATGGGCATGTTTCAAGGCGAATGGTCGTATTTGAAACTACTTCTCTAGAACGTCAGCGGCTCCGTGGCGCAATGGATAGCGCATTGGACTTCTAGGTTAAAGATCGTGGTGATTCAAAGGTTGTGGGTTCGAGTCCCACCGGAGTCGATTTTTTAAAAATCTGTTGATAGTGAAACATGAGTATAGACTGACAATGAAACATGAGCATTTGCTAATACGCAAAATGTGCTTAACCTCAACTATAATAATAGCCCGAATATTCACCTCCATTGATAAGCCGAAAGGCTCTCTCTACACACAAGGTAGCATAATCTATCGCCGAAATTAAAGGAAGATTCACCAAAAATGGTATACTTTTATTAACGTCAGATGTCGGGTAGTTGTCATAGTCAATAACCAAATAGGCGACCCTTTACTATGCATACAATCTTGAAACATGTTAAAATACTATGCTGGCAAAAGTTGTTTGCGAACTGCTTGTTGCTCTCGACGTGCTCGTTCAAGATTACGCAGCCTGAAGGCCTGCGTAACAGTGCACGTGGCGTAGTGGGTGTGGACTCCGAGTTGGCGGCTGGTGCTGGAAAAGGCTTCCAGGCATACAGTGTCGGAACAGAGAGTGCAACGAAAACCCATCATTCACCATGAAACATAGAACTTCTTTAGTAGGTTGATGAAAAAACACACCATCAACAGAATAATTCCGCTATGAACAGCAGACATTGAACACACGCAATGGTGCCCCCAATCTCGGATAGAATCTCCATAAATAGAAAGCATTGGCTGGATAGCCTATATCCCACTAGGATTTCCCAGTGTAGTTCATCCAGTATTACGTTTAACAGAGGTTTACTACTGAGTAAGTATCAATACCAGAACATAAACAGGTATGCCGTCATGTATTAGCAAATACTGACCACATTGTTCTTGAGGTTATATTCTTATTTCCTATTGAATTTTGTGGTTATAACAAGGCAAAACACTTAAATACGGATTAGGCAATTATGCGTTTGAATGCTGATATTTTATACTGCAGAGACGTTAACTTCTGGCAGAGAGATGCTGCATGTTTGCGTTCAATCAGACTGAAAACAATGTTTCACTCTCCCACAGACTTGCAACATCAGCTCGCTCTAGATTGAAGCCTCTGTACCGCTGGCTGTGGTCTCACAACTAAACATAGGCTATTATATTTTATTAAAATCCGTCCCACTCCATTTAGAGTACGTACGAGAGTACCCACTCCATACGTTACTTTACATCTACAATATGGTAGACAAAGAACGAGAAGAGTTTGAATAGCCCAGTATTATGGGCCCTTTGTTTCTGCATAGGCTGTTCAGATGGAAAGAATCATTCATTTTAATTTGTCGTCTACATGAATCAGGCATGCAGGCCTGTTATATCTACTATGTTACACAACATTGAGGATAAACTGTAAGGGAGCTCTCTTACCTTTATTTCGGCAGCCTTGTGTTATGACGGTCACGTTAAAATAACGGATCTCTCCAAGTTGATATTTTGAAGTGCCCTCCCTAAACGATAAATAAAAAGTATAGGCGTATACCATCAATGATCTTAATGTAACCGGGTGCTCATTAATCTTCTATTTCGCTAACATCGATTGTTTCAGACCCAAGCTCGTGGTTCTGTAAATAGCGGGACCAGCCCTTATACAAAGTGATTTGTCCATTAACAAACTAAAGTTCGAGTCAATTCATTAAAAGTATATTGATATGTGTCCCTGCACTTAATGCCAAGGATCACCAGGTGAACTAAGGCTAATTAAAATTAATGTGAATAATATACCTGCTCATATTAATTACACATTACAACAACATACAATTGTCATGATAATAATATAGTTTAATTTATAAACAAACATTATTTTATTAATATGTTAATAATAATAATATTTATGATTTTTCATGTTTTCAATCTTATACAAAAATAAATGAACACCTGAATTTCAAAGTTAGTAAAAAAAGGGGGCACGCATCATTGTTAAATGTGCAAGTTCCTATTCTACAAAATAACATAACTTATTCAACTTCACGCCAGGCCGATTTCAATTTGCAGTATAGCCTGTGACAGATAAGTGGAGTTGGAGTGGTTTGTTGGTAATCGATTGAGAGAATTTTTTAAATATTTAGTCAACTGAGTGTTGCCTCTCCAACCCGGTGACCGAGTCAGCCCAAGGCGAGTCAGGGGTTAAAAGGTCGAAGTTGAAATGTGGAGCAAGTTCCAATCACCCAAGGAAAGCAATGTAGTCGAGGAGTAAGTGAAGAGCTGTAAACACCAGTAAACATGCAATTTGATGTTTCTAATTGAAGTGAATTTGCAACGAGTGAAAAAATACATATTTGAAATGATCTGTAAAACTGTTAATAACATTATCCCCACTTTTGCCTGAATTTAATCTAATTCATTCCGATGCAGCAGAAACCTATTTTCTTACATTTGTATTTTCTTAACGTGTTTTTTTTTAAACGTGCAGCCTATACTTCAGCGTTCTGATATCGTTGTTTTGCCCTTTAATTGTTTATTTTTCAAGCAATATCTGACAAATGTTAGCCACTTTCAGATTCTGAACGTACCAGATGTCTCCCCACTCACTATCGTTCTCACTTTTCTCCCTTGTTTCCCCCAAAACATGTCAGCATAATGCGGAAATCAATAGTGACTAGTCAATTGTTGTTTTCCACCATAATCCACATTTTTTTATGGCCGACATTAACTTGCCAGCAGTCATTTACCGTGTTTACCTTCATTTAAGAGACGGAAAAATATTTCACGGTTGAACAAGTTAATATAGATCTAGCCCAACTTTAAAACATGTTTTGTTGGCTGCACTTAAACCTCGAAAGTAGTTCGTTTTGAATTGAATTAGGCTAATTGCTTTTTTCCTTTAATCATGATGCTCACTGAATTCTGTAGCAGAATGACTGCTGATAAAAGTGATGCAACCTACCGAGAAATGATCGGAAATTAATTTCAAGACCAGAACTTGCTGTGTCAATTAAATGTAGCCTACTTCTTTGTAGGCAGTTATAGAACTGGCTAAAGATGATGTGTTATCCTTTTTGGTGTGTTGTTAAAGTGGGATAATTTTTGTTTTTTTGAATGGCCAGTTTCATAATTACGTTATTTAGATATTAGTCATTATATAGGCTCTGAGATTGTAAGGAGTTGATATGCTAATTTTACCAAATCATATCTCTCAAGTTGCACTAGCCTAATATATTTGATTATTTTCTCAGTCCTAATATCTCACAGAACCGCCTGTAGGCCTACTCACGTACATGTAGGCATATTTATTACCAGAACGTCGAGGTCAATAATCAGACAATAATCATCGTATGCCATTCTGCATGCATTTCGATTGCATTGAACTTGTACAGTGTCGAACACATTTTTCCATGGGATTTAATTGAAAGGGTTTACCATGTAGCCTATTATCCTGTCCAAGTATTGTGCCAATAGTTTATCTGGGCTATTTAACACACAAAAAAACATTAGTCATTGTGTTAGGCTACACGATAACTAATTTCCTTTGCATAAATAACCAGCACGTGCCACTCTTTCCTGACATTCTTCACGCACGGGAGCTGCTTTTAGATCTTTTTCAAGATGTTACCCGCAAGACATCTGTAATAGAGAACACATTGGGAATATGAAGGAAACGCCTATACCTTTGTTCAGCTTGAAATAAACATTTCCATTGTATCAAAATGTATTATAAAGGATCGTTTAAATGTATGTTTAACTTCTTGGGCTTAATGAAACCACCATAACCCATCACGAGACCTACATAGATGCTTCAAAAACAATGTATAAGAAAAGTGATGATGGGTGATATAAAAAGTCCATACATCTTGTGCTTGGCCGAATGTGGCATAACCGTTTTGACACCCTTTACCTAATGTTACATTTGTTTTTGAGTGCTTTGAAGGTGTACATCCTTATTTAGCCTACATAATGAAATCTGTATTCTAACAATTCCTTGCTGACTGACTACCAAAGTTGTTGAAATGTTCATGTTACTGACCTGTTACTGCGCTTTCTATTAGCCTACATGGGGATCAGGTCCCCCCTCTTATTTATTATGATCTAAAAGGTAAAACTGACCCTAGATCAGCACTCCGAGATGCTTTATGAAAATTGACCCAGCTCGTGAAACTGCAGTCATAGCCCACTGAGGTTTGGTATGACGGAGGCGGAGGCAAGTGAGCAACATCACTCAGAGGTGCTCTGATGGTAGATCTTCCAGTGCTCTGATAAATGATAGGATTGGCCCGTGCACACAGAGCCATCTCTCTTTCTGGGTCCATCTCGCTCTTCTTTATCTTCTCCTTTTTTCTTTCCCTCTATCACCTGTGCTCTCTTTTTTTTCTCTCAATTGTCTCCCCAACTCTTTATTTTATCTCCCCTTTCTTTGCTACCTCAACCTCACTCTTTATCTCTTCCTCCATCCATTTATTCTGTCCTTTGTGACCCCCCTCTCTCTCTCTCTAATACTATGGCTCTTACGATTTTCTCTAAATTCATTTCTAAAATGTAATGTCATTTATAGGCTATTGAAGAACATCTTTTTACAACACCAAGCCTTCACATGTTATCACTGTTTAGACAAACATGTCACACTACTTGAAAGCAAGTACCTTTGTCCTCTCTCTTTATATATTTTGGCTCCTGAGTGGCGCAGCGGTCTAAGCACTGCACCTCAGTGCTAAAGACCTCCCTACAAACCCTGGTTCAATTTCACGCTGTATCACAACCGGCCGTGATTGGGAGTCACAATTGGCCCAGCGTCTTCCATCATTGTAATTAAGACTGTTCTTAACTGACTTGCCTAGATAAATAAAATACAAATATACCTCTGCCAATTGTTTCTTGAAGACCTTACCCTTAAACTCTCTTAGAACTGGGTTTAGCCTGTAGTTGGACAACATGGCTCCAAATGTGATTTCTATCGTGATTGCTCTGACCAAGTGTCTTCTTACAGCAGCTCATTTGATAGTAATGGGGCACAGTTGACCCAATTAGTTAGCCTATACGAGACCACTATGTTAGGGAACTTAGAGCACGCACGTGTGTAACTCGAATTTTCACACATTAGGCTACCCATTGACGTCAATGCATGATTTAGAGCTCCTCGTTTAAAATATTCTTTTAAACATAAAAAACAACCAGAGCTATTGGTTTCTTATCGCCTCCATAGGTTTACCTGAAACAGGCTGGCCTGTCAAGCGCCTGACTTCAATCACAACCTCAGCCTACATTTCAGAAGGTTTTTCATTTATTTTTTTGTTATCATTATTTTTTCTCCTACATTTCAGAAGTAATTTGATCCACCGACCTGTGATGACGTAGCCTGCTTAGATGGGTCCCTAGGTTTGTCCTTGCAATGGCACCCTACCCCTCGCTTCGAGTTGAGGATCGAATACATTTTTTTACATTTTAATTTAACCTTCATTTAACTAGGCAAGTCAGTTAAGAATAAATATTTCTTTACAATGACGGCCTAAGTTAGTAAAAACTTCTGTGGAAGTTTTTCATGATCATGAAAACAACAGGATTCAACTTTGTATTTGCTCTGTTAGAATATCTAATATTCAAAGGAAGTATATCAACTCGGAAAAATCCATTTGCCGAATAACTGAGGTGATCTAAAACCATGTATAATCCATAGTGGACCAGTGACTTCATTATGGACTAATGATAATTGCGCAAGCTGCATGATGCGGGGGGGGCTCGAATGGTAAGGATAAGGAAGATCAAAATTATATTTTGGTGGTGTTTATATTTTTTTTGTGAGGTGCACATTCATAAAACATTTAAAATATACCCTGCGCATCTAGGATTTATACCATTTATGTTTTCAAAGTTAGTTTTGAGAACCATTCGAATGTGCCTAAAGAACATTTTATCGGAGTAAAAAACAGCAATCAAAATCTCAGTTTTTACTGAAATCACTAGATCCATCCTCAAATCGAAGGAGACCTAGCAACACAATTAAATTAAGGTAGCTATCTATATTAACAAACTATTTAGCAAAAGAGATTCAACATTCTCAGTTTTGCAGAACGTTGTCAACACGTTTTGATAATAGGAATTCCTGACTTCCATACATTCTGAACAGAAACCTTGAAAATTCATCATGAGCACACATTTCTGTAGCCTAAATCTTAAATTGGATTAATTTGGTAATACGTGGACAGATTAATGTGGTCAATTGTGGCTGTTGTTCGTTTGCTATGTCGTTTAGAGACAAATTAAAACAGAAAATAGAGATGAAGCATGCTACTACTATGCTTAACCTTTAAAAAATAATCTCAAAATATATGGTTAATCATTATTTGACTTAGGTTTTGAGAAACTTGTTTTTTTCTGAATGTTTGATCTTTTTCAAATAATATGTCATGCTCCAACAGAATGGATGCATTTATAACAGTCATTCATTTGTAAATATCCAGCACAGTCTATTAATACTCATAATAATTCACAAATATACAGAGCTTCTTTATGTAAGCCACTTACCTTAATTATGGTGTTTAGATGCCATGTCTGTCTTCACTCACATAGAGCAGGTATCAGGCGTTGTAGTAGGCTAGAGACAGGGGCATTCGGTATACGCCATTGACACTTGAGTGTTTCTAATGTGTCTATTCACTAGCATCAGTGTTAATTGATCTCTGAATTTGTACTTGGGAAAGTTAGATTTTGGGTTGAAATGACATGGAAACAATATAGATTCAACAAGGTTTTGTCCAGTCGGAAAGCTTAGAATTCAACCAACAATGTATGAAGAAATAATGTATCTTACATATACATATCTTTTGTCACCATTCTTCCTTTTGTTTTCTTTGGCTACTGTTAGTTTTTCATCAAGGCAGTACCACAGTATACTCTCATTATTGATTAATGTGATTGGGTGATATGGAAAATGGTAGCTAGATAAAGATGGATAGAGAACGTGTGCAAATAGAGATAAGTCTTCATAATAAACAGATCAGGGTCTGTTTCCGATCACACAGTGATTCCTATGATTGATAGCTGAATTGCTGTAACCCTTTGATGTGTGTGTTTTCCGTAGGGATCAAGTGCAAGAGCAACTCTGGAAGATGTGGTTCAGTTGTGGAGCGGCCTGGATGGTGAAAAATAATCAGGCAAGTGTAAATGAATTGCCATGCCTGTGCTCCTCTTCATCCAGCTGTGTTGTCTCCTCTGTAAACTTATTTGAGTGTGTTAGCATTTGTCTTCTGCTTGTGGTCAAATCCTGTGTGTTTGACTGCTAGAGAGAATACAATAAATACCTGTAGAGAACCCAATTAAGATACAGTATGTAGCCTACTTTATTTTTTAAATATATTTTTATATATAACACTTGATCCCTATTCCTGATTACCATTGCAGACACTGAAATTAATAATCAATAAACATGATTAAAATGTGTTTACTGCTTGGAAAATTGTTATTGTAGAATTACAATCATTATCAATATCCTCATCGCCATTATCATCATCATCATCACCCCTACTCCCAGTGTCACCATCATGGGTTATGGTCTGTTTGCATTGAGTGTCTGGAGGCTGTTTCATGCAGATTTGATATACATTTGCAAATGATCAGCAATATGCAGTATGCATGGGTACAACACTGAGACATATCCCTGGTCCCAGCTGGGCGGGCTAATGGTATCCTACAGGCTGGGATCAATAGCTCACTCCTTACATTTGCATAATAAGAAGATATGTCTGTGTGACAGCTCCTGGGGTCGTCCAGGGTTCACCTGCCTCCCCGCTACTGTTTCTCCCACCCGGAGCTCGATTAATACATCTACGGGTAGCTTTTTTTTACCGTCTGAATATTAATTTACTCACAGTCGATAGTGGAGCTGCCTCACAGAGACACACAGGAAACAGCATGTATTTGTAATAGCCTGCATCTGGAGTAGGGGACAAAAAAGTGTCCTTCCTTCCTCATCCTTCCCTTTCTGTTTAATTAACTCAGCACTGCATACCTCTAAAACCGACCTGCATCTTGCCAACATACACAACTCCCTAGGTTGGAGGATAATACCTTTTTTTTGTTTGAACTCATTTTCAGCTCATTGTAATTCATGAAATAATTAATTACTCGCCATTAACTTTGTTTAAAATTGGATCATAAATGTGCATGTCTCAGTGATTCCATGCACCTCATCCAACAGTCCATAGCCTACTCATGCAGTTGAGTTTACTGGGAAATTGGCCTTTTCCCTTGTCTGTCTAATAAACATATAAGATCACATAAGTCTGGTGTCTTGATAAACCTGCTAAGTGCATTGGTGAGCCTTGGCGCAGTGGTGAACTATGGGTCTTGGTGAGCCTGTTCAACCTTGGCACTCAGGTGAAGTGACCCATAGGTCAAGTGATAATGCTGTCATGTAATGAATCAATGCATGCTGAAACCCCTTCAAACACTGTGGAGACAAGCACTGCCAGACAACTGAACCAAACACCCTAAACGCCTCTCATTTTACCGCAGAGGAGCGAAAGGCGTTGTTATTTGTTCATCTCTCGACCCTGGAAGTGCCGGAGGGAGGAATTGGTGCTGGCAGATGACTGTCACCACCAGGAGAGGAGAGAGGAGAGGTCAGTGAGCACCGCTGAAGTTGAGCTAGTGCTGCCGTGGCTGCTGCCTGGGCTGTGGAGAGAGGATGATTGGTGCAAACTTGCTTCATTCAAACATGCCAACCTGTGTGAGAGTATAGAGTGGTGCTGAGAGAGTGGGAGAGAGAGCAAGAGGGAGAGAGGGATCTTTTACTCCATCTAAATGGACAGTGCCGTGGACAACACCTGCCTGGAAGCATAGTATGGTGCTGAGTGAGAGTGTCATGTCATAATCTAACACACTGACAGGGATTTCATATCACAAGTTAAAATCCAAGGGATATTTTATCGAGGCATTGATTTCAAGAATAAATTCAGCTACTTGAATCAAAGAAAAAATATATATTTAGAGGTTATTCCAAATGATTCTCTATTACCAAACACACACTCTTAGAAAGGAAGGTTCTGGATATAACCAAAAACAGTTCTATGCCTGCTTCATATGACACCCCTATAGGTTCTATATAGAACCCAAAATTGGCTCCATATAGAATCCTATATTAAACCCAAGGAACCAATTTTGGTTCAGTGAAGAATAACCCCTGGGGTTCTGATCAAATAACCATACAAAAGGGTTCTACATAGAACCTTCAGGGGTGCCATATATGAAGCAAACAATATAACCTTTTTGGATATATCCAGAACCGTTTTTCTAAGTGTATGGCATCTTACAATTTATTTTTATTGATTTAGGTGACAGTTTTATTAACAATGACAATCAAGTGACCCTTAAGTTGTGTGTTTGGAGTTGTTGTTTGTGTTTACCCGTAGCCTCCTCGTACCTCTTTGCTTTAAATGGCACCAATCACCTGCTTAACTGGAGTGCAGTTAAATCCTCATTGATTTTGATAATGTGCTGCTTTAATATGACAGTAACAGTTGTAAGCAATACAGGGAGTCAACTTACCCAGATTGATGGTCCCTTGGTGAGTTACGAGTTACGACCCATCTACCTTACTGATGCCTCTGTCCCCAACACCATTATAATAAAGCAGACAAATAAATAAGAGCCGTAAAGGTGACAAAGGAAAGGGGATATTTAACATTCCCCAGTAAACAGGCTCTGGTGGATGCAGACGAATTGGGTCTCACCAAGCCAGGGAATATCTGACCAAGAGAATGTGTTGCTCTCAGGGACATTGAAAAAAAAACCTTGATGTAACTGTTGGTTTTCAGTATGAGTAAAAATAAGTGAAAATGTTTCTTGATATTTCCAATTTGATACATAAATATATAATATATATATAAATATATATAAACTACCGTTCAAAAGTTTAGGGCCACTTAGAAATGTCTGTGTTTTTGAAAGAAAAGCAATTTTTTTGTCCATTAAAATAACATCAAATTGATCAGAAATACAATGTTGTAAATGACTATTGTAGCTGGAAACGGATTTTAAAGAAAAAAATTGAATATCTACATAGGAGTACAGAGGCCCATGATCAGCAACCATCACTCCTGTGTTCCATTGTTTTAGCTAATCCAAGTTTATAATTTTAAAAGGGTAATTGATCATTAGAAAACCTTTCTGCAATTATGTTAGCACAGCTGAAAACTGTTGTTCTGATTTTTTTAACCTTCATTTAACTAGGCAAGTCAGTTAAGAACCAAATCTTATTTTCAATGATGGCCTAGGAGCAGATTTGTACCTTGTCAGCTAAGTGGTTTGAACTTGCAACCTCCTGGTTACTAGTCCGATGCTCTAACCACTAGGCTACCGCCGATTAAAGAAGCAATAAAACTGGCATTCTTTAGACCAGTTGAGGTTCTGGAGCATCAGCATTTGTGGGTTTGATTACAGGCTCAAAATGGCAAGAAACAAATAACTTTCTTCTGAAACTTGTCAGTCTATTCTTGTTCTGGGAAATGAAGGCTATTTCATGCGAGAAATTGCCAAGAAACTGAAGATCTCATACAAAGCTGTGTACTACTCCCTTAACAGAAGAGCGCAAACTGGCTCTAACCAGAATAGAAAGGGGAGTGGGAGGCCCCGGTGCACAACTGAACAAGAGGATAAGTACATTAGAGTGTCTGGTTTGAGCAACTGATGCCTCACAAGTCCTCAACTGGAAGCTACATTAAATAGTACCCGCAAAACACCAGTCTCAACGTCAACAGTGAAGAGGCAAGGCTGGCCTTCTAGGCAGAGTTCCTCTGTCCAGTGTCTGTGTTCTTTTACCCATCTTAATCCTTTCTTTTTATTGGCCAGTCTGAGATATTGCTTTTTCTTTGCAACTCTGCCTAGATCAGCCGTTTCCCTGCTCCAATAGCTATTTAAAACATTAACAATGTCTTCACTGTATTTCTGATCAATTTGATGTTATTTTAATGGACAAAAAAATTGCTTTTCTTTAAAAAACAAGGACATTTCTAAGTGAACCCAAACTTTTGAATGGTAGTGTACATATAAAGTTGAAGTCGGAAGTTTACATACACTTAGGTTGTAGTCATTAAAACTAATTTTTCAACCACTCCACAAATTTCCTGTTAACAAACTGGAGTTCTGGCAAGTAGATTATTTCACTTAGAATTCACTGTATCACAATTCCAGTTGGTCAGAAGTTTACATACACTAAGTTGACTGTGCCTTTAAACAGCTTGGAAAATTCCAGAAAATTATGTCATGGCTTTAGAAGCTTCTGATAGGCTAATTGAAATAATTTGAGTCAATTGGAGGTGTACCTGTGGATGTATTTCAAGGCCGACTTTCAAACGCAGTGTCTCTTTGCTTGACATCATGGGAAAATCAAAAGAAATCAGCCAAGACCTCAGAAAAAAATTGTAGACCTCCACAAGTCTGGTTCATCCTTGGGGTCAATTTCCAAACGCCTGAAGGTACCACGTTCATCTGTACAAACAATAGTACGCAAGTATTAACACCATGGGACCGCTCAGCCGTCATACCGCTCAGGAAGGAGACGCGTTCTGTCTCCTAGAGATGAACGTACTTTGGTGTGAAAAGTGCAAATCAATCCCAGAACAACAGCAAAGGACCTAAAATCAAATCAAATCAAATTTGATTTGTCACATACACATGGTTAGCATATATTAATGCGAGAGTAGCGAAATACTTGTGTTTCTAGTTCCGACCGTGCAGTAATATCCAACGAGTAATCTAACCTAACATCTTCACAACAACTACCTTATACACACAAGTGTAAAGGAATGAATAAGAATATGTACATAAAAAAATATATGAATGAGTGATGTATAGAACGGCATAGGCAAGATGCAGTAGATGATATAGAGTACAGTATATACATATGAGATGAGTAATCTAGTGTATGTAAACATATGAAAGTGGCATTGTTTAAAGTGGCTAGTGATACATTTATTACGTCAAGATGGCAAGATGCAGTAGATGGTATAGAGTACAGTACCTTGGGAAGATTCTGGAGGAAACAGGTACAAAAGTATCTATATCCACAGTAAAACGAGTCCTATGTCGACATAACCTGAAAGGCAGCTCAGCAAGGAAGAAGCCACTGCTCCAAAACCGCCATAAAAAATCCAGACTAGGGGTTGCAACTGCACATGTGGACAAAGATCGTACTTTTTGTCCTCTGGTCTGATGAAACAAAAATAGAACTGTTTGACCATAATAACCATCGTTATGTTTGGAGGAAAACGGGGGAGGCTTGCAAGCGGAAAAACACCTTCCCAACTGTGAAGCATGGGGGTGGCAGCATCATGTTGTGGGGGTGCTTTGCCGCAGGAGGGACTGGTGCACTTCACAAAATAGATGGCATCATGAGGTAGGTAAATTATGTGGATATGTTGAACCAACATCTCAATATATCAGTCAGGAAGTTAAAGCTTGGTTGCATATGGGTCTTCCAAATGGACAATGACCCCAAGCATACTTCCAAAGTTGTGGCAAAATGGCTTAAGGACAACAAAGTCAAGGTACTGGAGTGGCCATCACAAAGCCCTGACCTCAATCCCATTGACAATGTGTGGGAAGAACTGAAAAGTGTATGCGAGCAAGGAGGCCTACAAACCTGACTCATTTACACCAGCTCTGTCAGGAGGAATGGGCCAAAAATCTCCCAATTTATTCTGGAAAGCTTGTGGAAGGCTATCTGAAACGTTTGACCCAAGTTAAACAATTTAAAGGCAATGCTAACAAATACTAATTAAGTGCATGTAAACTTTTGACCCACTGGGAATGTGATGAAAGAAATAAAAGCTGAAATAAGTAATTCTCTCCACTATTATTCTGACATTTCACATTCTTAAAATAAAGTGGTGATCCTAACTGACCTCAGACAGGGAATTTTGACTAGGATTAAATGTCAGGAATTGTGAACAACTGAGTTTAAATGTATTTGGCTAAGGTGTATGTAAACTTCCGACTTCAACTCCAAACATAACGATGGTCATTATGGCCAAACAGTTATATTTTTTTCATCAGACAAGAGGACATTACTACAAAAAGTATGATCTTTGTCCCCATGTGCAGTTGCAAACTCTAGTCTGGCTTTTTATGGTGGTTTTAGAGCAGTGGCTTCTTCCTTGCTGAGCTGCCTTTCAGGTTATGGCGATATAGGACTCGTTTTTACTGTGGATATAGATACTTTTGTACCTGTTTCCTCCAGCATCTTCACAGGGTCCTTTGCTGTTGTTCTGGGATTGATTTGCACTTTTCGCAACAAAGTACGTTCATCTTAACGACAGAACGCGTCTCCTTCCTGAGCAGTATGACGGCTGCGTGGTCCCATGGTGTTTATACTTGCTTACTATTGTTTGTACTGATGAATGTGGTACCTTCAGGCATTTGGAAATTGCTCCCAAGGATGAACCAGACTTGTAGAGGTCTGCAATTTTTTTCTGAGGTCTTGGCTGATTTCTTTTGATTTTCCCATGATGTCAAGCAAAGAGGCACTGAGTTTGAAGGTAGGCCTTGAAATACATCCAAAGGTACACCTCCAATTTTTATTTCTTTGATTTGTTTCACCTTTATTTAACCAGGTAGGCTAGTTGAGAACAAGTTCTCATTTACAACTGCGACCTGGCCAAGATAAAGCATAGCAGTGTGAGCAGACAACAACACAGAGTTACACATGGAGTAAACAATAAACAAGTCAATAACACAGTAGAAAAAGAAGAGTCTATATACATTGTGTGCAAAAGGCATGAGGAGGTAGGTTAATAATTGCAATTTAGCAGATTAACACTGGAGTGATAAATGATCAGATGAACATGTGCAAGTAGAGATACTGGTGTGCAAAAGAGCTGAAAAGTAAATAAATAAAAACAGTATGGGGATGAGGTAGGTAAATTGGGTGGGTTATTTACAGATGGACTATGTACAGCTGCAGCGATCGGTTAGCTGCTCAGATAGCAGATGTTTAAAGTTGGTGAGGGAGATAAAAGTCTCCAACTTCAGCGATTTTTGCAATTCGTTCCAGTCACAGGCAGCAGAGAACTGGAAGGAAAGGCGGCCAAATTAGGTGTTGGCTTTAGGGATGATCAGTGAGATACACCTGCTGGAGTGCGTGCTACGGGTGGGTGTTGCCATCGTGACCAGTGAACTGAGATAAGGCGGAGCTTTACCTAGCATGGACTTGTAGATGACCTGGAGCCAGTGGGTCTGGCGACGAATATGTAGCGAGGGCCAGCCGACTAGAGCATACAGGTCGCAGTGGTGGGTGGTATAAGGTGCTTTAGTAACAAAACGGATGACACTGTGATAAACTGCATCTAGTTTGCTGAGTAGAGTATTGGAAGCTATTTTGTAGATGACATCGCCGAAGTCGAGGATCGGTAGGATAGTCAGTTTTACTAGGGTAAGTTTGGCGGCGTGAGTGAAGGAGGCTTTGTTGCGAAATAAAAAGCTGACTCTAGATTTGATTTTGGATTGGAGATGCTTGATATGAGTCTGGAAGGATAGTTTACAGTCTAGCCAGACACCTAGGTACTTATAGATGTTCACATATTCTAGGTCGGAACCATCCAGGGTGGTGATGCTAGTCGGGCGTGCGGGTGCAGGCAGCGAATGGTTGAAAAGCATGCATTTGGTTTTACTAGCGTTTAAGAGCAGTTAGAGGCCACAGAAGGAGTGTTGTATGGCATTGAAGCTCGTTTGGAGGTTAGATAGCACAGTGTCCAAGGAAGGGCCAGAAGTATACAGAATGGTGTCGTATGCATAGATGTGGATCAGGGAATTGCCCGCAGCAAGAGCAACATCATTGATATATACAGAGGAAAGAGTCGGCCCGAGAGTTGAACCCTGTGGTACCCCCATAGAGACTGCCAGAGGACCGGACAACATGCCCTCCGATTTGACACACTGAACTCTGTCTGCAAAGTAGTTGGTGAACCAGGCAAGGCAGTCATTAGAAAAACCGAGGCTACTGAGTCTGCCGATAAGAATATGGTGGTTGACAGAGTCGAAAGCCTTGGCCAGGTCGATGAAGACGGCTGCACAGTACTGTCTTTTATCGATGGCGGTTATGGTATCGTTTAGTACCTTGAGTGTGGCTGAGGTGCACCCGTGACTGGCTCGGAAACCGGATTGCACAGCGGAGAAGGTACGGTGGGATTCGAGATGGTCAGTGATCTGTTTGATGACTAGGCTTTCGAAGACCTTAGATAGGCAGGGCAGGATTGATATATGTCTGTAACAGTTTGGGTCCAGGGTGTCTCCCCCTTTGAAGAGGGGGATGACCGCGGCAGCTTTCCAATCCTTGGGGATCTCAGACGATAGGAAAGAGAGTTTGAACAGGCTGGTAATAGGGGTTGCGACAATGGCGGCAGATTTTTTCAGAAATAGAGGGTCCAGATTGTCAAGCCCAGCTGATTTGTACTTGTCCAGGTTTTGCAGCTCTTTCAGAACATCTGCTATCTGGATTTGGGTAAAGGAGAAGCTGGGGAGGCCTGGGCAAGTAGCTATGGGGGGGTGGAGCTGTTGGTCGAGGTTGGAGTAGCCAGGAGGAAGGCATGGCCAGCCGTTGAGAAATGCTTGTTGAAGTTTTCGATAATCATGGATTTATCGGTGGTGACCGTGTTACCTAGCCTCAGTGGAGTGGGCAGCTGGGAGGAGGTGCTCTTGTTCTCCATGGACTTTACAGTGTCCCAGAACTTTTTGGAGATACAGGATGCACATTTCTGCTTAAAAAAGCTGGCCTTTGCTTTCCTGACTGACTGCGTGTATTGGTTCCTGACTTCACTGAACAGTTGCATATCGCGGGGACTATTCGATGCTATTGCAGTCCGTCACAATATGTTTTTGTGCTGGTCGAGGGCAGTCAGGTCTGGAGTGAACCAAGGGCTATATCTGTTCTTAGTTCTGCATTTTTTTGAACGGAGCATGCTTATCTAAGATGGTGAGGAAGTTACTTTTAAAGAATGACCAGGCATCCTCAGCTGACGGAATGAGGTCAACATCCTTCCAGGATACCCGGGCCAGTCGTTCAGAAAGGCCTGCTCGCAGAAGTGTTTTAGGGAGCGTTTGACAGTGATGAGGGGTGGTCATTTGACCGCGTACCCGTAGCGGATACAGGCAAAGAGGCAGTGATCGCTGAGATCCTGATTGAAGACAGCGGAGGTGTATTTGGAGGGCCCGTTGGTCAGGATAATGTCTATGAGGGTGCCCATGTTTACAGATTTAGGGTTGTACCTGGTGGGTTCCTTGATGATTTGTGTGAGATTGAGGGCATCTAGCTTAGATTGTAGGACTGCCGGGGTGTTAAGCATATCCCAGTTTAGGTCACCTAACAGAACAAACTCTGAAGCTAGATGGGGGGCGATCAATTCACAAATGGTGTCCAGGGCACAGCTGGGAGCTGAGGGGGGTCGGTAGCAGGCGGCAACAGTGAGAGACTTATTTCTGGAGAGATTAATTGTTTTAATTAGAAGTTTGAACTGTATGGGTATGGACCTGGAAAGTATGACATTACTTTGCAGGCTATCTCTGCAGTATAATGCAACTCCTCCCACTTTGGCAGTTCTATCTTGACGGAAAATGTTATAGTTGGGTATGGAAATCTCTGAATTTTTGATGGCTTTCCTAAGCCATGATTTAGACACGGCAAGGACATCAGGGTTGGCAGAGTGTGCTAAAGCAGTGAGTAAAACAAACTTAGGGAGGAGGCTTCTGATGTTGACATGCATGAAACCACGGCTTTTTGGATCACAGAAGTCAACAAATGAGGGTGCGTGGGGACATGCAGGGCCTGGGTTTACCTCCACATCCCCCGCGGAACAGAGGAGGAGTAGGATGAGGGTGCGGCTAAAGGCTATCAAAACTGGTCACCTAGAGCATTGGGGACAAAGAATAAAAGGAGCAGATTTCTGGGTGTAGAATATATTCAGGGCATAATGTGCAGACAGGGGTATGGTGGGGTGCGGGTACAGCGGAGGTAAGCCCAGGCACTGAGTGATGATAAGAGAGGTTGTATCTCTGGACATGCTGGTTGTAATGGGGGAGGTCACCGCATGTGTGGGAGGTGGGACAAAGGAGGTATCAGAGGTATGAAGAGTGGAACTAGGGGCTCCATTGTAAACTAAAACAATGATAACTAACCTGAACAACAGTATACAAGGCATATTGACATTTGAGAGAGACATACAGTGAGGCATAAAGTAAATCGCAGGTGTTGATTGGGAGAGCTAGCTAAAACAACAGGTGAGACAACAACAGCTAATCAGCTAACACAACAACAGCAGGTAAAATGGCGATGACTAGCAAGAGAGGGTCGGATTAACTACACACAGAACCTGAGTTTGCGGCTGGGGCCGACAGATAAAAAATAAATAAACAGAATGGAGTACCGTGATTAATGGACAGCCCAGCAGGGATCAGCTATGTAGCCAAGTGATCATGGTGTCCAGGGGGCAGCAGTAGATGGAACAGGGAAGCCGCCACTATGCTAGCACGCGGGCGACACAACGTTTAAAGTTAGTAGCCCGGGGCTAGTAGAAGCGTCTGCTCCTACGGAGGCCGGTTGAAGGCACAGCGGATGGAGTATTCGTTGGCAGACCAGTCGTGGTGGTGCGGCGGGGCGCCGTGACGATAGAGAATCCAAGCCAGAAGGCGAAAGAGGTATTGTAGAATTTAGCTTGCTAGCCGGGAGATGCGCCTGGCTCACGGCTAACTGGTGCAAGCTTCGTGGCAGTGGCGTTAGTCACTATAGCCAATCAAAAGCAGCGGTGATCTGGTGCCAAGGTCCAGAGTTAACAGCAAGGATCCGGTGGAGTATTGGGCTCTAGCCGTGTATGAGTGGGGTTCGGGTGAACAGCTGAGTAGGCCGGGAGGTGGGCCTCAGAGATAGCTTCGGTAATGGGTGCCACGGTGAGTGCAAGCTAGCTGTGAAGATCAGAAGTAGTGGTCCAGGGATTACAGCAGGAATCCGGCGTTGTTGTGGAGAGACAGTCCGATACTAGTAGACTGGCGAGTATTATCCAGGCTAAAAACAGGGCTGGTATCTGTGCAGAAGGTAAAAGCCGCTAGCAGTGGCTAACAATTACTAAATAGCTTGTAGTTAATTAGCTGGTTAGCTTCTGGTGGTTCTTGAATGTGTTCTAAAATTAAAAATAATAGCGATTTCGTATCACATTGGGTGAGGCAGGTTACCGGAAGGTATAATCGAATTAAGAATCGAAAAGAGATTGAAAATAAAATTGAAATATATACAAAAAAATACGAAAAATACAAAGGTACACGAGAGGACGAACAAAAACACGTCTTCACTGCTACGCCATCTTGGATTATGATCTCAAATGATGTCACTTGTCTCAAATGATGTCAATTAGCCTATCAGAAGCTTCTAAAGCTATGACCTAATTTTCTGTTTGAAGGCACAGTCAAGTTAGTGTATTTAAACTTCTAACCCACTGGAATTGTGATACAGTGAGGAAAAATGACTTGTGTCATGCACTAAGTAGATGACTTGCCAAAACTCTAGTTTGTTAACAAGAAATTTGTGGAGTGGTTAAAAAAGAGTTTTAATGACTCCAACCTAAGTGTATGTAAACTTCCGACTTTAATTTTAATTTATTTTAATTTATTTATTTCACCTTTATTTAACCAGGTAGGCTAGTTGAGAACAAGTTCTCATTTACAACTGCGACCTGGCCAAGATAAAGCATAGCAGTGTGAACAGACAGCAACACAGAGTTACACATGGAGTAAACAATAAACAAGTCAATAACACAGTAGGGAAAATAAATTACATAAAAAAAATACAAATAAAAAAAGAGTCTATATACATTGTGTGCAAAAGGCATGAGGAGGTAGGCGAATAATTACAATTCAGCAGATTAACACATGATAAATGATCAGATGGTCATGTGATAAATGATAAATGATAAATTATCAGATGGTCATGTGCAGGTAGAGATACTGGTGTGCAAAGCTGTATGTGTGTGTGTGTGTGTGTGTGTGTGTGTGTGTTTGTCAAGTGCACACAAGGAGATTGAATTTCAAGGGGATTATTTTGCAAGGCACTACTTGATTTAATGTCAACATATTCCATGTAAACAGCTGTTGTTCAATCACTGAGAGATTTCCACATCTTTTGAAGGCTCTTGACAACATCTGGGAGGCATAAAATAGAGCTAATGATAATATGTATATACGTCTTCAGAAGTCACACACACACACAGACACACAGTATTATTAAATCACTAAGCGTATTCACACTCTACATTTCTTAACCACAGCATTACTTGATGCAGGGAAGAATAGAAAAACGGAAGAACAAAGTGAGAAGTTTGAACAGCAGGCTTGGTTGGACCACCAGAGGCAATAACAAATAAACACAATCAAAAACAGGCAAGCAGAGAAACCACTTGTTTGTTGTGGGTCATTGAGTCTTTCCTCCAGCATTGCTGCCAGTACTTGGAGTTCCTCCTTTGAGTAATAGCCGTGGGATTTGGAGCCATGTGTCGCCGAAATGCTCTCTCATCTGCATCTGTTCCCACATTTACATAATTTCAATCTGAGTGTGATTAGACCAAAATGTCGTTATTCAGCAATGACTTGGGCCGCCAGCATGACCCCTTCAGGTAATGTAACACAGAACATAGGGTAAGCTGTTTCACTAGTGTCTGGATGAGGCTTCTGGAGTCATTGGGTTATGCTGTTTGCTCCATCTTGTAACTCCAGTATTGCAGTGCAGGGCCTTCAGGGTAATGCTAAATGATGAAGGGAAAAACAAACATAATTGTCATTCACAATAGTAGACTAGTTTTCATTTCTTTTTTACTATAGGGTTATGAAAAACCTTCAATGAATAATAATGAGTAATTTCAACACAATTTCTAGAATTCTCCATTCGCTAAGACCTCAATTGAAGTTCTCAAGTTCCATATGTGAAATCTGCATAAAGAGAGGGTCTCCATGTGTTGGGTTCTTGTAGATTGAGTTGCATTAATTGTGCTGGTGTATTTCTCCCCCTCCTCTTGTTCTCCTGTGGCTGTGATTAATAGTCATATGACAGTAATAACAGAATTAGAATGGCAGAGCGCGAGGCGTGTAGCACAGAGTTGGCATTTGCTACTGTCACAAACAGGGGCCATTGGCAGGCCAACTTAACCATTAAGCCCACTGCTCTGACTTTGTGGGTGACAGATGATAATGCAGTGGCGTCTTTACAATAACAGCATCCGCGTACACAGCATACAGCCAGCCACTGCAAACACCATCAGAGAAGCAGACAGAGAGACAGATAGGGCGGGTGGGAGGGAGACAGGGAGGGAGGGAGGTTGAGGGGAAAAGGAACAAAAAAAGAGAGGGGTAGGAAGAATGAGAGAGTAATATGGATGAGAAAAAAATAAACACTTCAAACATCAAATACACTTCACTGTAATTCTTTGATAATAATTATTTACATATTCTGAGAAATGTTATTATTATAATCTGTAGTCATTATTTGGCAAAAACCTTTTAACCTCAAAGCGTAACAGACTAAGCTAGGAAGAAAACAGAAGGACAAAGCAGGATTTGATTGCAATGCAGGGATAATGTTACTATGCACTGATGCAGGAGCTAACATTGTGTTCTATAGGGAGGAGGTCAGAGACCTGGCAGTGTGGTGCAAGGACAACAACCTATTCCTCAATGTCAGCAAGACAAAGGTGCTAATCGTGGACTACAGGAAACTAAGGGCTGAGTGCGCCCCCATTCACATCGACAGTCTGTAGTGTAGCGGGTCGAGAACTCAAGTTCCTCAGTGTCCACATCACTAAGGATCTATCATGGTCCACACACAACAACACAGTCGTAAAGAGGGCACGACAACACCTCTTCCCCGTCAAGAGGCTGAAGAAATGTGGCATGGGCCCTCAGATCCTATAAAAGTTCTACAGCTGCACCATTGAGAGCATCTTTTAAAAATATATATATTTTACCCCCTTTTTCTCCCCAATTTCGTGGTATCCAATTGTTAGTCGCTACTATCTTGTCTCATCGCTACAACTCCCGTACGGGCTCGGGAGAGACGAAGGTTGAAAGTCATGCATCATCCGATACACAACCCAACCAAGCTGCACTGCTTCTTAACACAGCGTGCATCCAACCCGGAAGCCAGCCACACCAATGTGTCGGAGGAAACACTGTGCACCTGGCAACCGTGGCTAGCGTGCACTACGCCCGGCCCGCCACAGGAGTCGCTGGTGAGCGATGAGACAAGAATATCCCTACCGGCCAAGCCCTCCCTAACCCGGACGACGCTATGACAATTGTGCGTCGCCCCACGGACCTCCCGGTCGCGGACGGTTACGACAGAGCCTGGACGCAAACCCAGGGTCTCCCTTAACCACTGCACCACCCGGGAGGCCCATTGAGAGCGTCTTGCTTGCTACAACATCGCAAGGCGCTATAGAGGGTAGTGCGTACGGCCCAGTACATTACTGGAGCCAAGCTCTCTGCCATCCAGGACCTCTATACCAAGCTGTGTCAGAGAAAGGTCCTAGAAATTGTCAAAGATTCCAGTCCTAGACTGTTCTCTCTGCTACTGCACGGCAAACAGCACCGATGCACCAAGTCTGGAACCAACAGAATCCTAAAGAACTTCTACCCTCAAGCCGTAAGACTGATAAATACTTAGTCAGGGTAGCTATTTGGATAACTATTTAACTATCTGCATTGACCCTTTTTGCACAAACTGTTTTGCACAAACATATGCGGTTGCTACTGTTTATTATCTCTTATTCCTACTTATATGTACATACAATATAGCCAAGTTATCGTTACTCATTCTGTATTTATTTTTACTTTTATAATTACGTGTTTTATTTTTCTATTTTCTTTCACTCTGCGTTGTTGGGAAGGGCCGTTGGTAAGCATTTCACTGTGTCACCATTTCACCTGTTGTTCACCAAGCATGTGACTAATAACATTTCATTTGATTTGCAAGAAAATGGTGTTGATCTCACAGCAGTCTGCTGACAAAGGCATGGCTCGCTTCTTTCTCCTAATTTGGGAATGATTCACATTGAAATTATGGACTAGGAAATGATGTGTTTTGTGTGTTTTTAGTGTGTTTTCCATACAACAAGGAACACAGACTGTCTATTTGCCACTGGTAATGAATCACTCTCTTTCACAGTATGTAATCTTATTATTTGCATTTCTAATTTGAACATGCATCACATTTACATTGCTCAGTTCAAAAGACACAAACTAGAGGAATACCATCATCTGTCATATTAAAGCATTTAATAAACAATTTCACAATCTGTACAACAAATTTAATTTCAATCTGTTTTTTCCATAGTTTATGGCTTCCATAATATTTGGTGGTGTGTCATTATCACAGGTGTATAAAACACATATACATATGTTTAACATATAAATTGTTTCAGTATTCAATATGAATATCTTTATACACTGTAGCAAAATACAATTAATGCATTCATCTACTTTAGCAATGAGAAAACAACTCACTTGAGGAATCACAATGTGCCTCGGGATATTGGTAGTTTGCAAAATAGCTAAATATTTTGTGTGTGTGTGTGTCCTCAAAACAATCTTATCAGAGGTACTTGTCATAGTGAGAGGCCCCAACTGTAGCATCACATATCATATTAACCTGACTGGAATGGGTAAGGATCCGTGGAGCTGGAGAGTTCACTAGCATGCCGGTCGACAACAGTCCTCAGAGGTGTAGCACTCTGCTCTCAACAGCCCTCACTAATCATAACCTAATGTGCTTACGGACAACATCACTTAATTCGAAATCACTGCTGATCCAACAACGATCGAGTTTAAGGGGGTTAAGCTCTAGAGTTCAGCCTTGTTTGCTCCTCTTGTTTCCCAACGCTGAAGCACTGTTTACTATAGGGGATCAGAGGATGCACCATTTGCTGCAGGAGTGAGGTTGGTGCAGGCCATAGCTTCTACACTTAGGTCCTTGTCAGAGCACTGAGTGAAGTGCTGCTGCAGTCATATTCTCCCTTAAAGAATCATATCAAGGTGGAGCCCAAGAGCCAGGTTCCTCACAGCATCCATCCCTGTGGCCGTCCAAGAGGAACAGGTGAACTAGGCTCATCTGCTGTCTTTGTCATTGAACAGGATCCACCTCACTTTGCCTCTCAGGTGACATTCCTAGGGAGATAGAAAGCAGGGGAGAAAACACATAGGGTTGAGGTTACATATACAAAACCAGAAATTATGGACTATCAGTCCATTTTGGTGACATAATGCAACGCAATGCTTCGCACACAATTTCTGTAAAAATTGTATTACAGAAGAAAATAACATTTGTATTTGCAGACATTTTCACATTTTACAAAGCATTCTAGTTAGGTTATTTAGAAATACTTTTTTCCATCCAGGGCCTTGAACCAACACCACAGTTAGAGGACAAGCTACCCTGCTTTGCCACTTTCATACAACTATTGTGTACATATTTGGGAGACTTCATGCCACATATAGCTTGCCTTCCACCCCCTGAGTCACAATGTTAGGTAAATGGAAACACCTATAGACCCCGCACTGAAGAAAACGCCTGAAGTCTCCACACTGAAGAGAATGCCTGTATCCTCCACACTGAAGAGAATGTCTGTAGGTAGTCTCCACACTGAAGAGAATGTCTGTAGGTAGTCTCCACACTGAAGAGAATGCCTGTAGGTAGTCTCCACACTGAAGAGAATGCCTGTAGCCTCCATACTGAAGAGAATGCCTGTAGCCTCCACACTGAAGAGAATGCCTGTAGTCTCCACACTGAAGAGAATGCCTGTAGCCTCCATACTGAAGAGAATGTCTGTAGCCTCCACACTGAAGAGAATGCCTGTAGCCTCCACACTGAAGAGAATGTCTGTAGCCTCCACACTGAAGAGAATGCCTGTAGCCTCCACACTGAAGATAATGTCTGTATCCTCCACACTGAAGAGAATGTATGTAGCCTCCACACTGAAGAGAATGTCTGGAGCCTCCACACTGAAGAGAATGGGATACTCTCTTAGTCCCTAAAGTGGTTTGAAGGATGTTTTGTTGATATAAAGTGCAAAAATTATTATTATTCAATTCTACTCAGGGATGTTTTCTGTCTTTGCATAACCATAGACCTTGAAAAACTTAAATTGCATTTATTTCACATTTGGATGGGAATGGTGGAATGGTGTGTTTACAGATATCCCTCTACAATATTTAGTTTAGTAATGGCCTGAGACATCAGTCATACATAGTCAAACATCTGCCCTATTACAATAATGCAAATGTAATAAAACACAATATAAACAGAAGGAAATATTCCTTTACCCATAGTCATAAATAGGCAATGACAGTCATTAATATAGAAAATAAGACTCGGCTACAGTTGAAGTCGGAAGTTTACATACACTTAGGTTGGAGTCCACAAATTTCTTGTTAACAAACTAGAGTTTTGGCAAGTCAGTTAGGACATCTACTTTGTGCATGAAACAAGGATTTTTTTACAGACAGATTATTTCACTTATAATTCACTGTATCACAATTCCAGTGGGTCAGAAGTTTACATACACTACGTTGACTGTGCCTTTAAACAGCTTGGAAAATTCCAGAAGATTATGTCATGGCTTTAGAAGTTTCTGATAGGGTAATTGACATCATTTGAGACAATTGGAGGTGTATCTGTGGATGTATTTCAAGGCCTACTTTCAAACGCAGTGCCTTTTTGCTTGACATCATGGAAAAATTCAAATAAATCAGCCAAGACCTCAGAAAAGTAATTATCGACGTCCACCAAGTCTGGTTCATCTTTGGGAGCAATTTCCAAACGCCTGAAGGTATCACGTTCATCTGTACAAACAATAGTATGCAAGTATAAACACCATGGGACCACGCAGCCGTCATACCGCGCAGGAAGGAAAATCAATCCCAGAACCTACAGCAAAGGACCTTGTGAAGATGCTGGAGGAAACAGGTACAAAAGTATCTAAATCCACAGTAAATCAAGTCCTATATCGATATAACCTGAAAGGCCGCTCAGCAAGGAAGAAGCCACTGCTCCAAAACCACCATAAAAAAGCCAGACTACGGTTTGCAACTGCACATGGGGACAAAGATCGTACTTTTTCGAGAAATGTCCTCTGGTCTGATAAAACAAAAATAGAACTGTTTGTCCATAATGACCATCATTATGTTTGGAGGAAAAAAGGGGAGGCTTGGAAGCCGAAGAACACCATCCCAACCGTGAAGCACGGAGGTGGCAGCATCATGTTGTGGGGGTGCTTTGCTGCTCCCAGGGATGAACCAGACTTGTGGAGGTCTACACTTTTTTTTTAGGTTTTGGCTGATTTATTTTGATTTCCCCATGATGTCAAGCAAAGTGGCACTGAGTTTAAAAGTAGGCCTTGAAATACATCTACAGGTACACCTCCAATTGACTCAAATGATGTCAATTAGCCTAAGTGTATTTAAACTTCTGACTTCTACTGTACATATTTTGCTGTGATTTGTATTATTGTTGTAATCAGTAGACCTAATTTGGATTTCTAAAGTTTTGGCAAGTTGCCAAGATAGAACAGGTGAGTAAGTACAAGCTGGGCAGGTTTATTTAAACTAGGAAAGCAATACCAGGAAGTTCGTCAAACAATAACAACAGCCCTGACAATATGCCTACATTGCTCCAAATTAAATGACAGGTATGGGCTAAATAGTTAAATGGAGAAGTATGCAGAAGTAATATGCAAATTAATTCTAAAAAGTCTTTACATATGCTAATCACACAACTCAAACACTTCTTAATTTTAAATTGAAATGATATTGCACTTGCTATTGCCCTGCCCATGCATACATTTCCCACAAGTATTTTCTGCCTGGACAAAACAGAGGCAAGTTTGACAGCAATTTCCCAAGTTTGACAGCAATTTCCCATGTTAAATAATCTTCATAACTGACGTGCCATGAACACCATAAAAGACAAGCCTAAACAAAGTCATTTTCTTGGCATTTTGCCTAACATTGAGCTTATCAGAACTCAAATGTCAAATAATTATAATTCTATGCAAAATTGTGCCTTCTCAAAGCCTTCGGACATTTTGCAAAAGTTTATAAATATATCATATTGTTAAAGTGAACACTTGGATTTCTTAAAGAAATCATGCAAATATTGTACAATTATTTAACCCGCAATCTCTTCATTCAAGTAGCAAAACTACTCTGCCATATCACTCTCAATTCTGCTTGACCACACTGACAAAAAACTATACATTTATTATTATTCATAATATTATTATTACTTACAGAGTATGACACCATTAAACTAACATTTTAATTGTAATAATTTGCAAAGATATTTTCTATTTTGTTTTTCTCTTTCTTCAGAGAGCTAAACTAGCTCAAGCCTTTCCTGTCCTTTCATGCACATGCAGGCTGCAGCTCCTCGTGAACTCTGTGTGAACTGGGATGGCGACAATAAATCATTTTTTACTCTCCTCTCTCCCATCACTCGCGCCTGCCGTTAGCTCACCCTGTCAAACCATTATAATGTCTAGTCCTGCCTTTAAGCTGGTCTAGGGGACATCGAGAAGAAATATCAATAAAAAGGAATTAGAAAAAATACTGCAATTAAATATTGAAGAAGATTTGAATCAAATAAGTCAAACTGGCTGTGTGCTGCTGGTAACTATGGGCATGTAGTCAATAAGACAAAAGGCTCACATGTTACAATTAGTTTATTATTCATTTGTTTAGTGAATTTATCAGGCAGATAGTGACTTATGAACTATACAAACAATCAATAAGACGTTTTGATTCAGCCCCAGGCAAACACAGTCACTCTCCTTGGGGTCAAATGGTATGATAGTCTATATAGGGTACAGACTGACCTGAGGGTGAGAGCAGGCAAGAGGCGAGCTGGGGAGACGTGAATAGGCAAGGTAGGTAGTGGTTAGAACCATGCATACAAATGGTGCTGTCTCTGTGCAGTCAGGGTAAGATTTATGAGTCCATCGCATTCTATTGCTGTAAACAACGCCGAGTAAAAGAAAAAAGTTTGAGTTGGCTAACGGTTGAGGAGACCAATTGTTGTGTTGGACCAATAATAACGTGATAGACCGTTTCGCAGGATGACAGATCCTTGTTTCAAGACAGCACAGGTTTTAAATTATAATAAAAAATGTATGTAGGCTAATTAGTTATCTAATTTAAATTGGGCGTTTAGGCAATTTGAAATCTTCACCCACAATTATATTCACAACACATCAGGAATTTTATACAGGTGGAAGAGTGGGACTGTTTTAATTTGACAAGGTATTATCCACACTTAACCTAGATAAGCATTCTAAATGGCCTCATTAACAGTTATTACATGACTATTATCTCATGTCCTGGCTATAGGTTTGGAGTTTATTGTGATAGCTGAAAGGTCCTACATTGTCCTATACCAGTATATGACCTAAATATGACCTAAATATGACCTAAATTGTTATATTTGTGTGTGATATGAAGGAATAGTATGACCATTTGTTGCAAGTCAATTAGAGGACTACTTTTGATACTTAAGTACATTTAAAAACAAATACTTTTAGACTTTTACTCAAGTAGTATTTTACTGGGTGACTTTCACTTTTACTTGAGTCATTTTATTTTAGGGTATCTTTACTTTGACTTAAGTATGACAATTGGGTACTTTTTCCACCACTGTGTGTGTGTGTGTGTGTGTGTGTGTGTGTGTGTGTGTGTGTGTGTGTGTGTGTGTGTGTGTGTGTGTGTGTGTGTGTGTGTGTGTGTGTGTGTGTGTGTGTGTGTGTGTGTGTTACCCAGATAAACTTAGTTGATAGACATTAGCATAACCTGTTAGCCCTACTGTCCCATCTAATGATGAGGTCATAGTAACTGCTGGAGCCTTGAACACACACCATCTTCATTCAATCTCTTGACAAGACAGAATAATCACTGGTGATGAAACAGTCATGACTGTTTGTGTGGGGAAAGCTTTATGTATCAGAGCACGGGCCTACTGTTGATTACTGTTGACACCCATACATCTGAAGTGGAAATATCTTATGAGTGCCATTTTCCTTTGACATATTTCACACTGCATCTGTAACGGGATAGGATGAATAGGCTGACTGACCTCACTGTATTGCTCATTCACATAGAGATTTCCTATTTGATATTCTCCTCCTCCTCAAATAGTAAAATGTTTTGTCCATTGGACTAGATGGGACTGGGTATTATTCTCCACCAATGGGCCTGGAGGGAGAGTCAAACAAGACTTTATTTGTCAAGGCATAATTGTGGATCCTCCTAATAAGCCGTATTAAATTGGAATTAAGGTTCAGGAAGCACAACCTCCACCCTCATGTAAACAATCCTTTTTTGAATATAATGGTATACCCATAAACCTACCCACAAGCAAAGTTGTAGTGTAAAGTGTATATTTGTGGACAGAGGATCCATTGAGGGAATACCAACGACCAGCGGCTACCATGCGACTGAATTTCCTTATGTTTGGCATTCCATTGAGTCCTCAAAATAAAACAATTAACAAATGGATCTAAATAAAATGCCACCAAAGTGTTTAATTAGCCTACAGGCATATAATCTTAAGGACAACTGACATGGAAAGATATTGAAGATAGGCCAAGTAGTTTGTTTTGCAATAGTATCCTATTTGTCATCCATCACATGACTTAAAACGGGCTATTGGCGAATAACTTACAATTTTGTAAACTTGAAAGTAGCACGTAATATAAATCTGTCATTCTCTTAGACCACATATTTTATGAGAGAACATGTTGACACAGCCACCAGATTATTTGACTTGCAAAACTTCCTTACGAGTGTGTATGTGATTTGTGAGGGGATTTGTAGACCTATATGAAAATACTAGTCACCTTTCGCAAAAAGTATTCCTTACACTGTGAAGTACATCGGATAACACATGATAATATACAAATCGTTTTGTTTCATGTAGGCTAAAGAATAATTTTTCATCACATCACGTGTGATGGGTTACAGGGAGAGGTCCGAAACGACACACGCACGCACAAGCACACACACAAATACAAATAAACACACACACACGCACGCACGCGCGCGCACGCACGCATCCGGGGAGAGGGGAACATCTGCTGTGCTTCGGAGTTTGAATAAGGAAGCGGCTAGATTTATAACACATCACCATTGAGAGTGCCTCCCTTTTTGTTCAATAGCCAGACGACCTCTCTTTCAACCCTGGGCTCCTATACTACCGCCATGATGCACACAATACTCTCTCTCCTGCACAATGAAACCATCGGCAAACTCCCAATAGAGATGGAATCAGCTAAGCTACCAATGTAAAATATAAATGGTAAACTATTTATAGAAAGAAAAATTCTAATAACTTGCTCATTTGATAAAGTTAACCAAAACGGCTGTATAGGCAGCTGTAAGCCTATATATCCTCCCACATAGCCTGGCCTATTCCAAAACCATTCCATGTCTTGTGGAAGAGTTCCGCATTTTTGAGGGACATGAGAGCAAAACTTGCCATAAATCAGAATGAGAAGGAGGAATGCTGGAAAGACACTGCACAGTTCCAAAACAGCCCAGGGGGTGGGGACTCCTCCAGGCATGCAGCGACACAGAAAGCTGTATATAAACCCACTGAATTACACAAAGCAGAATGTTTTGAGTAATTTTATGGTTAAACCAATTGGCCTATAGAGCTAATTGCAAGTTTGATCGCACTTTTCTCAGCCTATTAAAACGGCCTTAGGCCTATAGACACAAAACTATCAAGGGTGCTTGCCAACATGAGGCTGTCTGAATTAAAGACGGATATATTGTTTAAGATATGACAATATCACGTCATAAAGACCCCTATTGGGAAATTTAGGCTTAAGAAATAATGGTTTATTTCTAGCCCCTAGCCTACACAAGGATTTTTGTAGGCTACCAAATTACACGAAAAGTCAAAATACTACATACTACTAAATCAATTTAAACTTAAAAGTTAAAAACATATTGTTTATAGGCATAGGCTAAATCCTTTTACAAAAAGACAAAGTTCGATCCAATCCTTCATCACTTGGGGCGGCAGGGTAGCCTAGTGGTTAGAGCGTTGGACTAGTAACCGGAAGGTTGCGAGTTCAAACCCCCGAGCTGACAAGGTACAAATCTGTCGTTCTGCCCCTGAACAGGCAGTTAACCCACTGTTCCCAGGCCGTCATTGAAAATAAGAATTTGTTCTTAACTGACTTGCCTGGTTAAATAAAGGTAAAATAAAAAAAAAAAATAAAACTCCTCGCATCATATCTGAATGAAGGATTCGTTGACCCGAGAGCAAATGTCTGTCCGTGTGCCATGCCAATACAGCCAGTGGTCCATAACCCATACCACAGCACCGAGGGCGTCTCTGCTGCACCTCTTCTCCTCCCTCTCCTCTAAAGTGTCCATCCCTGTCTCAAGTAGGGTCATGACCCTTTTCGTTGCCAGACACGAACTAACAAGTAAACATGTCATTGGGTGTTTAAATATTTATAATTGCTCGCAAACAGCAGAAAAATCCAGAGACTTGACCCTACCGCCAGAAACATGCAGTCCTCACACCCCACCTATGTTCACTTACCAAAGATGCAAAAACAAAAAAAGGCTAATTCCGTTTCAAGACATTCTGAAACCCTTAAGGATTCACTGAAGTAAAAAAGAATAAGCTAATACAAACATCATTTTAGTAAAGTATTTGTTACATAAAATAGTTGTATTTGATAAAATAGGCATGTTCTAGGCTCTTATCACGACAATTGTGTGTTTTCGTTGTTGGAGTTGCTGCTTACATCGAAATTAACTTGACAACCTATCAATTGTTCCTTAACACTTTTCTGACTCAGCCTTTTCATTAGCACATGCAATGATGTTAGTCATATATATAGATTATTTTTGCCAATATGAATGTGGAATGGACGTGTATTCATCACTGACACTGACCGCTCAGAAATGTCAACGTAAACACAGTGCAGAAACCCAGTGCAGAAACCCGATGATGTAGCCTTTCAATTCCAGCCTGACAGACACACATCTCTCTCTGTCCCGTCAAAGACACTTGGGAAGTATTAGGAGGTGATACTGTAAAAGTTTTAGGCTACTAGATGGATGAACACGTGTGCTGCCTATAGGCCCATTGAAAATAGTGGATATATTTGGTACGCTAAAATGCTCGGATATATATTTGGTAGGCTAACGCCTGTAGTGAGAGGATGACACATTGAGATAAATCTTGCATTTTAAAAACACAATTTAAAGCTAGGCTACTAGCTGTACTATGTATCATTTGACCAAAAGTAATAAAAAACGATTTAATGCTAAATATACTGTGTACAAAACATTAGGAACACCTACTTTTTCCATGACATAGACTGACCGGGTGAATCCAGGTGAATGCTATGATCCATTATTGATGTCACTTGTTAAATTCACTTCAGTCAGTGTAGATGAAGGGGAGGGGACAGGTTAAAGAAGTTTTTTTAAGCCTTGAGACATGGAATGTGTATGTGTGCCATTCAGTGGGTAAATGGGCAAGAACAAAGTTTCAAGTGCCTTTGAACGGGGTATGGTATTAGGTGCCAGACGCACCGGTTTGAGTGTGTCAAGAACTGCAGCTGCTGCTCGGTTTTTCACGCTCAACAGTTTCCCGTGTGTATCAAGAACGGTCGACCACCCATGGACATCCAGCCAACTTGACACAACTGTGGGAAGAATTGAGTCAACATGGGCCAGAATCCCTGTGGAACGCTTTCGACACGTTGTAGATTCTATGCCCCAACAAATTGAGGCTGTTCTGAGGGCAAAAGGGTGTGCAATACAATATTAGGAAGGTGTTCCTAATGTTTTGTACACTCAGTGTATAGACCTAAAAATACACTTCAGTAATTTAGCAAACACTTTTATCTAAAGTGTCTTACAATAGTGCTTAGAAACATTTTGGTATGGGTGATCCCAGTGGGAATCGAACCCACGATGCTGACCTTGCAGCACAGGACCAATTTCCCCCCATAAACCTTGTATATTTTTATACAGGCCTATACGTTTTTTTTGTGTGTTAAATAGCCTCAGGTGTATTACATGTTAATAATCGTAAACGAAGCTTTGTTATAGGCTATTCATTTCAGACATTACTCACGCATTTACGGTATTACGGCATAATGAGATTTTAGGCTTCATATTTGTAGTTAGTCACAGATAGGTTACAGCATCAGGACAATTAACAAATCACATCACACACACTCTCCACGGGTCAATTAACGTAGAACAAACATCCACAATCAAGGCAACCCCATGAAGACATACACACAAGTTACAAGTCGAAGTTACAAGTCGAGGGACCTTGACCGGTCATGTCAGGCCGTTGAAAAGGTCGAGCATCCCGGACTGGAATTAAGCTAATGGCACAGAAAACGTGTCCCCCGCCTGAACCCGTCTTTTATACCGTCCGCCTGAAAAAGAATTCAATACGATTGCCCTTTTCAGCCGCTCTATAGGGCGACAGAGTGGTAGGCTTTAGAAAACAGATCACTGGGAGGCAGTGATTTTGGTATGCATACACCCTCATTTCTCACCGGTGTCCGGGAGTATAATGGCAGCCAGAACGGTGGGTGGATCTGGAGGGGTTCCACTCTCCCCGAAAGTCATGGCCAAGTAAAACTCAGTAAGGCCCATGTCGCTTTGTTCTATAAGAAAGAGCTGAGAGATCCATGCTAAGATAGGAACATGTATATTAGAGAAATATTCCACTCAAAAACTGCAAAACTCATCATACCTCATCATCACCTTTTCTGTATTTTGACAGTTCTATATCTTGAAAACCTAATTACTGACATGCAAAACATTTGGGGAATGTATCAAAGGTGGACTAATGAAACAAATACCAAAATATATTGGAGTGGTATTTTCCTTTAAGACTTAAGACTTAAGACTTAAGACTTTTTCCTTTAAGACTTAAGACTTATCCTTTAAGATATCAAGGCTTACAACTTCAGTCTATATGGTGATGTTCACTAGCAGTATTTGGGCCTTAGGCAATTAACGCCACTATCTGTAGACATCTAGCTGCTTATTAACTTATGCTTATTAACTTATATTATAACAAAACAGTTATGATTTTGTTGTCATATCAGACTTTGTAAACAGTTTTGAAAAGTATTTTTGCTTGGAATGTCATCCCATTGAGCACTACAGATAACCTATAGAAGATATCAAGTGTTATTTGCATGTGAAAATGGCTTGGAATACAACTCATGCAAATTGTAGATTGAAAGTGAATCTGTAGGCTACGAAGCTGCAGTGAGTTTTATAACGCTGCTAATATCAGTCTAACCTATACATTTTAAAATCACTTTAGATTGAAGAGACATACTAGCTGGTTTGATTTGAGGTACGACTGTGTGTGCATTAATCTTTTTTTAAATAGAATAATTAGACGATTTCAGTGTTTTCTACAATTAAAATATTTGTAATTGTTTTCTACAATTAAAAATGTGTCTTGAAATAGCATAATACAATATACACATATACACAATTTGTTGAGGCTTTCATAGGTCTAGTTATGTTTAATAGTCCATATGCGCAAAACAGTTGCACGTAGGCTTATGGAAATGCGCACACAGGTCCATAACATTGTTGGTAGCCTGGTTGGAACACGTCACCTGTGCTCGTATGAATCAAACTTTGTTTGCAAACACATTCTATGTCATTAGTTTAAGTTTAAACTAAGCATAATGTGCATTTGAATTTGGGGAAAACATGTTCAACCTTTTGGTGAACTCTGAAAGGGCTATTCATGTGAGATGACTCGGAAAACCCTCTGCCCCTCTTACTCATAGAATAATGGAACTACTCTAAGGGAAGTTATCAATCAGTTATTCCGATGACATATAGGCCAAGGCCTACTACCACTTTAAGGTCCGAGCACTTCTTCGTTTGCAATGGGGACTATCAAGGGTTCCCCATCTCTTACATTAATACATTTTCAAAACATGGTGTAGGTCACATGTAAATAGAATATAGGTTTTTATGCTGAATACGTAAATAAAGATGACTCAAATGTATTCTAAACTACTCGACACGGTTTTATTGAACACTACGATTATCACAAAAACACTCAACTTATTATGTTGCATTTTACAATGATCAATTAAAATAGATCTAAATCACAAAATGTAATCACAAAACACACTACCCTCACTGACTTTGCTTGATAAGAGGTTGTGCTGAAAAATAAATCACAACATTTCACTGATTCACATGTATTGAAAAATAAAAACTGGCTATTGTTACTGTCACCTCTGAGATGAATAGCCTAAATAAATAGATTACCCTAACATTATTTTTCAGAGAATAAATAAAACGATTGTGTTTGTATAAGTCTACTGACAGCTACGTATTCTGCCACAGGCAAATACTTTGATAATATCTATTATTATTCGTCAGAACAACTTACTAACATTTTTTTTGAAATTATATAATAAATAAATAAACCCTGATAACCGTAATAATCCGTTGGCACAGTATCTGCAGTAATCCATGCTATATAACATGCATACTTGAATAACTGTGGACTGAGAAGAAAAACCCGTTTACGCACAAGAACACTATAGGAACAATTATATATATATAAAAAGAAAATATTTTTTTGTTAAATAAATAATCCGTTGTTTTTTCATCCTCTTTGTCAGATACTATTTTGTGTCTATAACCTTGTAATATCCTGGTCTCGTTCGACTACGGACACTCGAGAGAGTTCCTGGGAAGCTGGCATGGTGTTGGAGCCCACAGCACGCGGGAGAGTGCTGGCTGTTGTGGACGCTGTGTTGGACCCGGAGGTCGCGCTAGTGTTGGATGAGGAGGAAGATCTCACTTTCGTGTTGGGTAGCCTATGGTCTTTTTTCCACTTCATTCTTCGGTTCTGAAACCAAATTTTAATCTGGCGCTCGGAGAGAACCAGGGTGTGGGCGATCTCGATGCGTCTTCGCCGAGTTAGGTAGCGGTTATAGTGGAACTCCTTCTCCAATTCTAAGACCTGCTGGCGAGTGTAAGCAGTCCTGGACCGCTTTGCGTCTGCTCCATTGTAATTGGGATTCACTGAGAGGTTTGTAGAGGTCAGTAGAAGATAGGAGAAAGGGAAAGGAAAAGAAGGAGAAATAGGAGGGAAGCAAGATTGGCGTGAATTGAAATATGAAAAGAAATAGCGATGTGAATGGAGAATGAAATCACTATTATCTAATCCCCAATCAAATATTTCACAGTGACTCGACTCGTGGGCTCTACAATGGGTAGCACTTTCTCCACTGCGAGAGAGGAGCTGAATTATTTATTCTACATTATATATTTTTTTTTAAATCCTTCGCCCTCTTTTCCTCGCTCACTTTCTCCTCCCTCTGACACATACATAACAGAAAAAGCCACATGGCAATACAACTGTCCAGACTAGTGCCTCCGCTATAAAATTTATGGCGGGTGTAATTGCCAATGCTGACTCGTAAATCTACATCATATGTGCCATTTCAAAGGGGCTGCTCTCTCAACGTACGTAGCACGAGCCGGTTATAGGCCAGGCAATATAGGTAAAATAAGGGTGAAAGAGAGGAAGAGAGAGCACGAGAGGTAGGGAGAGCGAGTAAAGAGAATAACAACACAGATTGCCTACCGATACTGACGTGGATTTTCTTCATCCATGGGTACACTACAGGCTGCTTAGCCAAGGCAGAGCTGGTGGGTTGCTCCGGGGCGGCTTGGATGCAGGCAGCCGGCGCAATCGGTGGGGTGGTAGGGGATGTGGGTAACAGTGGCAAGGGTTCACATGGAGATGTATGTGCCTTCCCCGCAAGCAGATTCCCCGAGTGTGTGAGCCCATGGCCGGTCTGGGGCTCGGGCTCGGGGATGCTTACACAGTTATACGGGCGCTCCTGGTAGGTCACTCGCGGAGGATACAACTCCTGGTGGTGATGCTGGTAGCCGGTGTCTCTCGTGCGGCTGTAGTATTCAGGGCTGTGTTCTGGGATGTAGCTATTTTGTGAATATTCCTCGCAAGGAGGAAATTTCGGATCGATGTAGCTAGAGTCCATCAAATACGAGCTCATGATCATTAATTTCTGGAGTGAAAAATATATTTTCTACCTTTGTCGTTTTTCTGGTCCATAAAGCCCTCCTACTAGCAAGCGACCCTGTAAAGTTACTTTAACCACGTGACACAGCAGTCCAATGGCAGCTGGCGAGGTTGTTACCGGATAAGGAACCAGACATTTATTCGAATATTTTTGTAGCCTTTGTGTGAGAGTGTTTTCTCCAGGCAAGGCCTCGGCTCTTCGACCAAGATCAGTATGAAATGATTGAATAGGGCAGAAAGTGGCGAAGATCCGTTGGAGGCTATGTGAGGAAACAGACAGTCATGTATACACACATCTCAGGCAGGGACTGAGGAGAGCAAGAAATATACACCAAAACAAACAGAACAAAGTAACAATGGCATAAATTGGTGTGAACTTTGCGGTTAAGTACAGATAAACCACTCTATTCTTAAACCATGACAGCAGAATGCATTCACAATCACACCCTAACAATGATATAAGATAACAGCTATCTGAAGAAAAGGAGGATTTAGGGAAAACAGGGCAACATTCTTAGATAGCACACGTCTAATTAATTGGGCCATATTGATCATTGACAAGCCAATCGTTTGGAGACCATTGCGCACAGGGTCAATTCAACCATTGTAAACCAATGGAGATGATGCTACCAGTACAATGCTACTAATATGATAATATAATACTTCTAATGCTAATTTTCACGATATGAATAGGCCAATAATTACACTAATATGCTTAGTAGGCTATTAGGCCATTACTAACCTATTGTAGGCTTGTTAAAACAACAACAATATTGCCATTGCAATTTTTAATCTTGTGTAAACCGAAGAATAGAATATAGCATTAGGTCGTGGTATTGCTGGTAAAATAAGGAGTAGTTGGCAGCTGTAGTTGCAATGGATTAGCAGTTATGGTTGTATAGTGACCCTTTGAGTGATAATGGCCTGGCGAATTACAGACGGAGTCCCCCTCACGATCTATATCAGAGAGACTGAGAGCTGAACCTCCAGGTTAACTGTCTACTTCCTAAATAACAGGCATCATTGCCGTGTCAGTTTTTATTGAATAAAAATAAAAACGACACATAAAAGTTAGAATGGCTTATTTATTAGAACCCCCCTTGTTGTTTGAGTTTTATTAGGCTGTAAATGCAGTAAATCAATCGCTTCAAATGATTCCCGCTCGCACGCCCGCTTTATGGTTTCCTAGAACATTCTCTCTCCAGGTTTCTATCTCGCTCGGTCTCTCCCACTCTCTCTTCACCTTCCCTCTCCTTCTCCATCTTCCAAATGTTAGACGTTTGCTTACATCCATTGAAGAATTATCAGATGTTCTTGATGGGCTACTACGTTCTATCTGACACAGAGGTATTGAAATCGCCCATATATTCCCGTAGAGGCGAATTTGCGGTTGTTAATTGTAAACACAAATTCGGTTCTACAGGGTGCATATAGACGACTTGTACTGCATTCCAATGCTGCAAGCTGTGATTGTGAAAACTGGAAATAACTGTTAACAAATCCCACTCAGAATAATAAGTAGACCAATGTCATGCGGGCATATTTTAGAGATAGCAAGTATTCAGCTCGTAGAAACTTTCTCACAGCCTAGCGTATAGGTTATGAAGCGTCAATACACATAACACACCACATAGTGGCCTATATCTTGAATATGTTATAGGCTATTAATTAATGGGTGCACATGATGGTAGAGTGTTAATAATTATATAGAATTTAACATTTCTGTCATCATAGTGTCAGCTAAACATGATGCACACAACAATAAAAAACATTTGAGAAATTTCCGCAACACACTGTGAGACGCGGTAAGTGTCTATTAGACCCACAAATTACTAAGCAGAGGCAAGACTTAAATCTTTCATTGCACAAAATGTATGCCTTTAGCTGAATGTCCTATGTTTGGCCTCCACCTAGAATGTATAGGCTACACAAAGGAACTTCGAGAAGTAGCCAAAACACACAACAAACAAGTGAATATGCATGCGCAAAAGTCAAATGTATCATCAAAAGTCATTCAACATGTCCCTGAATATAACCTTGCGGGTACCCCTTCCTAATCATAAATATTCAGTTTGGAAAAACGGAGGACACAAAGGGGCCACGTGACAGTAGAGATGAAAAATAACTTTCTATTATCCCCGAGGTATATTGTGTTCTTCATTACCATACTGACCGTTGGGTAACCCGAGTGTGGCGCGCTGAACGTACTCAATAGACTATGCCTATGCCTAAGATATCAAAAGTGAACTCCCCAGAAAAAATACATTGAATATAAGCTACAATGAAAAAATATAAACCTCAAGAGCAATAACAATATTAATATGAAGAATAACAGTAATCAACATTTTCACAAAATAAGTAATATGCCGTCGTCTATATGTGTTTATTTAATATTTGATAACCTTAGTCTGCTTGATACGAATAGGCTGAGAGTCCCGTGACTATGAAGTTACTTCCAATAGGCTTATGGGGGGGAAAGACTATCGTTTTTATTTCCCATCCCCCACAGTCCTCTTTCTCTCTCACCCTCTCTCGCTGAAGGCTCATTTTAATATTAGTTAGACAGATTGACTGGTGTTTCACCTCTTGCATTTGACTCGTTCCAATAGTTCACTGCCAAGGAGTTATTGATGAAGAATCACCAATGAAATGAGTCTCCACACAAATGCCATTTAGATCTGTTACCTCGCTCAATAACTGAGTATGGGTAGAGATGGAAAAATTAACCCCTTGAGTAAACTAATCTTAAATCGTGTTAGATTTGGCAAAATGACGTTCCTTGAATTTATATGGGCTCTGTTGCAATATGTACGCTACTTCAACTCAACGCATGCTTTTGGAAAAAATCAGCACTACTCTGTCTGCAATCCTCCACAGTTATCCCCGGGTAGGGGGGTACTGTGCGGGGCAGGGACTATACATTTATCCATTTATCTAAAACGTTGTGACTTGCTGGTGAAACACACTTTCAATTTATTGCAGTAATAGATCAACGACATGCCATTTTATTCAATCAAACAGACAAGCTGACTGAGCAGTCCTTCACATGTTGCCATAGCTTTCAGCGATAGAAAAAAACAATAAGGTAACCAACAAAGACATTTGCAGGTAATTGGCGTATTATGGATTATAAATCCCAGGGCAAGGTTTTGTAATGTATTTTCAGTTCTCGTCGATGCGGTTTGATCAAGTTGGAAGACTAAGGTACTTTCAAATTCTTCTAGTCAGGATGTTACAGCTCCCTGCAATAGTTTTGATTCACAGTAATCATACGTTTGGTGTGGGATCAGCAATGTAATAATTTCAGAAGTGGGTTCTGTAGCCAGGCATTTGAAGTACATACAACATTGATATATACTCTTAATTGTTTCCGCATTAAGATTCTGAAAATGTGGATAACAGGATTTTGTTGTAAAATGTCATTTAGTTCCCTAATGGAATGATAACTAAATAATATCCTAGTTATATGTGTTGCAAAATTTGAATGATCATATTTGCAAACTAAATAGATACACTCTGCCTTTTTTCAATCATCAGAGTTCCCGCTTGCCTGAAATTCCAGGATCTTTCTCTCCAAGTAGCGAGATAATTACTTCTAAAAAAAGGCCGTCCTACAGGGGAGGCATTGTTTCTAGTCATAGGCCATTTTCCTTCCAGTTGAATGGTCGCTATCAAGATCCGATATCAATTTGCTTTAGCTCCCACAAATAGCAATGGAATAGCTAGGCCTACCAGATCTCATCAAACGTGACCCAACTACTATTGACCTCATGCACCAAAGATGCATTGTCTCAGGCCTGATGTTGTATTATTATTATCATTACATAGCCTACTATTCAATCAGCATATGTTTAAGGCTTATGTTACCAGGTTATCACCTTCCAGTCAATTGAGAACCCTAATTAATCAGGTACATTTGAGAGAGAGAGAGAGAGAGAGTTAAGGAGACCAACAGTGATTATGGCCATGAAGACAGGCTGAGTGCCATGATCAAGTAAACATCAAGCCAGCAGTTTTTTTGTTACATTTTACAACACTATAGCTAACATCCCCAATATGAACACAAAGGTTACACTTCTGCGAAACCTCATAAAACACTCAACATCGCCTTTTAGAGTCAAGATTATTCTGAATGTATAGCGGTGGCCTGTAGCGGTGGCCTGTAGGGGTGGCCTGTAGCGGTGGACTTTTTTAAGACCTATTATAATATTGAATATCACAGGTGCCAGTCCAATGTAATGTCAATGAGGCCATGAGTTGCAGCAGTCTGGTTAGAGCTGTCAATCGGACATGACGTCACGTGACCCAATCGTGACCTAATTAAACTAAGTTATATCCTGAGCCGTACACCGGATCTGGCTCTGACTGTATCTGTCATGTAACATTTTTAAGTCCAGAAACATTTAAATGCTTGCTGATATTCAATTAATTCATAAATTAGCTCTTAGGAACATGTGTCTACATTTCTTAGGCTACTGGTGAAGCCTAATCTATGGTACTCAAGGTACAATTCACAACAAACATGAAACAAATAATTAAACAAATTACCATTTGTGAAAACTGTCTATTGAACTAAAAGCAAGCCGCCATCTAACGTAAAACACAAGGAAACCACGAAGCCAACACACCTGGAACTTTTTAAAGTTAAATTGAGAGGTCCGGAAAATTAGAGTTACACAATCTGTTCCTGTGTTCAGTATAGGAGTCTCTAATGAATGAATGGGGTTCACGCGATACTGGCAGGCATCACAGGGTTTAATGGTCCAACCTGCTGTTATCTTCGCTAAAACAATTTGAGAGGGAATAATTGTTATCTCTGAGTCGCCTGCTCAGCCAAGTCACACCAGATCCAGTGCTGTATTCGACATTCGCCCAGGAGGAGATTCCCACTAGGGGCAATGGTGAGAGCTATTACCATCAAGTATGCTTGCTTCTTGCTTGGGCGTTGCGGATGGGGATGGCCGTAGGCTTACTCTGCTACTGAAGTCAATACTTAATTTAAGTATGAAATATTTCCAAAAATTGTCAGCTGCAAAATTCACATTCACATTCGAACCATTATCATACACATTTTAAACACATTTTGGGTTGGATTATTCAGTACAATAATATAGTCTATAGTCTTAAGCCTAATAGTCTATAGTCGACATTGTATGAGCTATTGTCTCATACCAGAAGGTGCAAAGAAATTATAACTAGCCCAAATTTTGGAGTCCTGGCATCCCCCCTACAATTAACTAACAATTGATAGCCTACAATTGCCATGCTTTCATGTTTAATTTAATTTTGTTCTATGTTCAAGTTGCCTATGTATAAATGCAGTATAAATGCTCAACAAAAACATTGCAATGTTGAAGTCTAATTATGTAATGACAACCACACATATACACACATGTCAGGAGAACACAGGGGGCTTCCGATATGCTACACGCTACACTAACTGAAGGAAACGCACATGGCCTATACTGAACTGTTAACGCCCATAGCATCACATCTATATCACAAGCAAGTAGTCTACTTTTAAAGGTAATCTGAGTTTAGAGAAAATGCCAACATGTCAAGAGCCTAATTGAGAACCATTAGCGACAGACCACCAAGGCATTTCTCAGGCTAACATTAAATTACAGCATTCATTTAATCTTAGCTGGGTGTTACAAGAGGCAGGTGTCTATTTCATTATAAAGCAAGATAAACAAGATTATTAACTTACTGCATCGTCTGGGAACAATTTTCCGGAGTCGAACGATGTGAGTGCAGAGCATTGGGGGCTAGATAATCCTCACTAAACGCCTCATACTTCTCCGACCACTCAGATAAGAGGACCCAACAGCTGGGATTCACGACAGTTAAGATTATATATGATGTAAATATATTGAGGGCTGGTTTGTCAGCTCTCCCAAACCATAAAATGTACTTTAATGACATCACGTGTTTTCCGTGAGCCACTCAGGGTCAGCGCCCTAGGGCCTTCAGCATACACAACCTCCAAAAGTTTTAAAGTTTTTTTTTAAAGACAGACGGAAACAAAAAAGTATCCAATACCAAATCAACCCTACTCCATGCGGTAAGCTTGCAACTGACATATCCGAGAGGGATGTCAGACGCAGGACGTCCTGAGGAACTATAACCACAATAACATAGCGGTGAGTAATGCTTTTTTCATTCTCTCTCTCTCACGTGGAAGCAGGGGTTTTGACGTGTAAATAGTGTTTGGGAAATACTGTACCAAGAAGTCGCAGAGGACTGCATAACTAGACAAGAGTTTTCCCTCTAGTCTAGTATAATGGAAAGGCTACTTCAAAAGTGAAAGGGCATGAAGAGGGGTGGGGTGGGGTGGGGTTGTCCAGCACTGTTACCTGTCTGTGTTGATACGGAGGAGACAGTAAGGTTGATGCTGTGTGATGACGGCTCCAAGAGTTCCTCTTAAGGGGATTTACTTGGTTTCATACTGCTCCCGGTGTAGGACACATCCAATGACATCATGGAAGCAAGGCATGTAGGTACTATTCCAGGAACGACATGGTAGTTGACCCTAAAAATTTAACCAAACTAAAATTCACTTTGAACAGAGGTTTTGAAAATGATCGATGCATCGGTTTCAACTTTACAAGTTACGTTTAGTGGACGTTTCCATCCAAAGTGGCTTCTGAAATGTGTGTTGTGTAGAAATTTCTGTCAGAAACATAGATATGGACAACATGTGGAAGAACTGTTTGGACCTGTTTTGAGTACCGGTAGTCGTGTGAACTGATTATTACGGATAAATTATCGTTTCTGGTACAAGGTTGCCGCTGATGGATCATTCAAAACGACTAAAGAAAACATTATCACGTAAGTTTGTTAGGCCTAGATATTGTGTTTAATGTTTCTGGAAATAGCCTAGGAGTAGAACGTATTTTAAAAGTACTTCAAAAGTTCAACTGCAGCTTGGGATTTTGATTAAAAGTTTACTTTTCCTTGGGAAAATTATGTTCATTTCATCAACCTTGGGTGATTCATTTATTATTTTATCTAAGTGAACAGATTGGCTACATTCAATGGAAATAGCGTTTTCTTATGTATTCAGATTCAAGAGTCGTGCTGAATGTGCATCTGTTTAGTTAAACAATTGTCGTTGTTTGAGAGGTGTTAGGGAGAGCAGTAAAGTTTTATGATGCGTCAGGGCCATAAAGCTTTACAGGCATCATCCGTCTGTACTGTACTGTAAATAATTACTGAGGAAGTAGAGGCTGGCAGAGAACCGGGATCAAAACCCGAGACCACGTTGAGAATTGCTAAGGGCCAAAGAGTAAAAAAGCAGCCACTTCTTGGAGTAATCAAACGACTACTGAATTGGCTGCACAAAATTCCAGTAGGCCTATAGCCTTATACTTCCCCAGCACAGCCCGTTTTCCCCGTGACATCGTCAAAAGACAGTGGTATGAAGCACATGTTCACCCATCTTTATTTCATTATTTAAAACACAAACATTAACGAATGCCTTTCTTCTCAAGATTTCAGTCCACTTCAAAGACAACACTTCATTCAGCTATCTAATAAACAAGGTGAGCAATTTAAAATATAGGCTCTACCATGGTGCTAACTGTTCTAGATGAATTAATAGGCCATTAAATAATTCCAGTGCATTTTGTTCCAGAGGATCAACCCCCATTCTACCACTGAATAGATTTCCACAAAGTGAAACAGGGATTTGACAAGAACATGTGAACTGTAATATGTGAAATCGTTTTACCTACAAGGCCTTCAACGTTTTCTTTGTGAGCAATTATAACCCTGCAGAGTATGAGAAAAGGTTGACATAACACTGTTTTGTGGCAGACGTTGGAAATGAGGGTGAGAAGGAAATTGTTTAATTGTTAGCTACTCATTGTGGACATGAGCTACTCATTGTGGACATGAGCCTCCTGCCTCATGACAACATTTATGTGAACTCAACATCTCACCTTAGTTGGTGGCCTGTTCTGTGTTCTTCACTTTCAAACATTGGGCAAATGAATGTATATTTTTCCATGTTCCAAAATAATGGGACATTTGCAGGAAATGTAGGATGACCAGAACACTGGTCCAATTCTCAGCAGAAATCCTCTATTACATGCATTGTTCGTGTTTTACAAAATATATTCTAAATTGTTAATAATGATTTGTCACAACTGTAATGCTGAGGCTAAAATAACTCATCCCATGATCATACTTGGCATATTGAGTCAGATCTTAGTCAACAATCAAGCCAAATTCCCCCAAATATGAATCTCCTGCCGACTGGCAAGTTATGTATTCCAATATAACTTTCATATGAGGAAACCATTCACAATATAGATGTTAACTACGAAATGTATAGTAAGGTTTAATGTTTTATCGAAACTATTTAGATTGTACGAGTATCTCACTGTTCTCACGACACTATTGCCAAAATCAACAATTTTACGTGGAACATTTCAAATACAATATCGTCATTGAGAATGATATAGTCCCCGCAATTTACTAAAATGTGTCTGTTACATTTTAAGATCCCTGGATGTTTAAACGGGCCTGATAAAAAAAACTACAAAACACAAACAGAACAAAAATATACAAGAAGTTTGAAGAGTAGGCTAACTACAATGAATTTACCTTTCGTGGTTGTGTTTTATATAAATTAATAGAAAACTCACACGGAGAAAACAATGTTGATAGTACAGCAGGAATATACGATAATATCAATAACTTTCAACTTGAAATGAATTTAAGGAATAAGAGGGGAAGGGATGAAACGTTAAAATTATTAAAGTAATATTTTCTATAATTAATCTATTTCAAGCGTTTACATTCTCACAAGTTCTATAGGACTCTGTTGAACAAGTTCATATTCCAAGGTATAAAATAAAACAGTACAATATTCAAACAAAATGACAGATATATTACATCATCAGATCCATAATCGAAGAATGTTCATTATTATCACACTGAAACATCGCATCACAAAAGTCACGGTTTGGAAACGGGTAGTGATGAGAGTCTTTGAATCTCAAACAGAAACGTTGATATCGTTTGAAAATGCCCCCTTGTTTTAGATGGACTCTTTCATTTTAAGCTTTGAGTCCTTCTTCCACTTCATTCGTCGGTTCTGGAACCAGATTTTGATTTGCCTCTCATTCAGACAGAGCGTATGCGCGATCTCGATGCGCCTACGACGCGTCAGATACCGGTTGAAATGGAATTCTTTCTCCAACTCCAGAGTTTGGTAGCGTGTGTAACTCGTCCTTGACCTTTTGCCGTCAGCCTCTGTGGTGTAATTGAGAGAAAATGTGTGACCGCACTGGAAATGTGAATATTCATATAAAAACAGAGTAAACATTATCACTTAAAATATATCTTAAATTGTCAATGGACATGCAATGACTTGCAGTTTACCAATAGATACGAATGAATAGCAAAACACAGCCTGTAAGTCACTATTCTGTGACTATATCCCCATGTCAATAGATTACTTTAACGTTTTAAAGTTACTGTATGGCCTAATGAACGTAAGGATAGCTGGATGGCTGGATGGCTGGATAAATGATCATCAATATAGAGCTGTATGAGTTACCAAAATGTGTCCATTCGGGTTTACTCAATGAAACTACAGTGATTGTATCACTATTAGGCCTATGACTAATAATAGTTTTATTATTATAAAGCAAATGTGTATTTTTAACAATAACTAAAACAAGGGAAAGAGTCATTACAGTTACAGAAATATCCTTTCCCCCTCTAAAGTAGCCTACGTGCCCTGTTGTATAACAAACAATAACTTGCCAAGGCCAGTAGCCTATATACATATTTTATTACATTAGAAACGTTCAGTTAAAGTTTATACAGTGAAATCCACAATTTCACTCTTCAGTTCAAATATCCTCGAAAATAAGGATCATGTTTATCATACTACGTTGTTTTGGTTCTAAAGATAGAACGCACACATTGTTTGTTGAGGGTTTGCAGAGACTTGTGTCTCCCTTATCCAATTACCCTGTCATAAATTTGGACGCAGATCGCCTCTTCGTTGTAACAGGACAGTTTTACGAGCAATTGATGCCTTTGTCATACAATTTATGACTGCGAGTTTTATTATTTACGAATACGACCTATAAAACTCATAGAATAAAAAGTGTGAATGGACTCAAGAGGGTAAAACAGATAGAACACATGGAGGAGAGAGAGTGAGAGGGACACTTCCCTTCTGTAGAAAATAAAGCGAAAAGAAACATCAAACTTTACCGTGACCCATGTGTAGTTTAGTCATCCAGGGATATATTTGCGGTTGCTGCTCGCTGGTTTGTGGCTGAGTCGAATGGTTTGCTAGCGTTACTGGCTGGACGGGTTGCAAAGTTCCGACTTTGATCTCTCCTGTTTGTGTCTTGCGGATGGGCATTTCGCTCAAATCTGAGTTCATCACCGGTTTTCGACGATACAGTCCCAGATTTAGAGATTCCTGGCCGCTTGTCTGCTCGTTCATGAGGTGTCTCTGGGTAGCGTCTCCTGTGGAAGACTCTGGCGGTGGTGTAAGGTCGCCAGGATTGCCACGCAGCACAGTGTTCATCTCTCCCATGCCAATGGAACTCGAGGACCGTGGGGACGCAAATGACCCGCGGTGATCATGCCCTCCATAACCACTGTAGCCGGACACGTTGAGGTCAGGGTTAGATCCGTAGCCATGGTTGTGCAAAGCGAAAGCTGACGCATCGTGAGTTTGCTTAAACAACGAGTTGGCTACGTAAGAGCTCATTTCAAGAGAAAACCCTAAGGAAACGAAATGGAAGCATTTATACGGACTAAATTATTGCATTAAAGTTTTGACGTAACACGATAATTGTAAAATATGTACAGATAGCAGTTATGACGGTGTGGTATTGTTATTGCGTTTGCGTTTGATTTGTAGCTCTTTTGAAGTTCATGGGGTTTTATCCTAAAAATGACAACGATTTATAGGTGGGGTATTTTTTTTACTTTTTTTTTAATCCATTGCCCAAATATGGGACGTCTAAAAAGAATCACGTGCTAGTATCGGCCAGTCATAAATTTGGCTAGATTACACTTGGAGGTTATTAATGGCAATAGGAGAAACGCCTGATATCCGGGCATCGAGGACCCTGATGGGACACTGGCGGAGCAGGGCTGGACGGAAGGCCGAGAGCGTCACCTGGTGCCAGGGACGGATAAGAGCATAAAACACACAAGGGCATATGGCACCCTCTCCTTCTCCTCTCTGCCACACTATGTCTTGATCTACCTGGCAACAACCACACAGTTATGCGCATCGAGGCATTCGCGCACATGGAATATTGTTATTTCGTAGGATAGAACTGTATTGATGGCTAATTGATTACCACCATAATCAACAATAGTAAAATTGCTCTATAAAAGTGTAGCCTTAAAAGTGTAGCGTAGAGCAGGTAATCGCTCTCCAAACAATACCAGGTAATCGGTCTCCAAACAATACAAGGTCAATTTTCAACCTCCTTTATAATATAATTGTCAGGCTACATAATGTCTGACCACAGTTTTACGCAGTTGTCAGTAGGGTTCTTTAATTGTTTTTCCACCATAAACTGCTAATAATAATAATGATAATAATAGAAGGCTAAACAATCAATTGCTATGGCATATGACTTTGGCCTTCTGTTATGCAGTCACCGTACTAGCAATACTTGAGCTTACTTTTTTGGGTCGCTATACTGTAAGTTCGCATTTTTTTCACTGTGGCTATATGTTTTATATTGAATTGTATCTAGAATTGTTTTCTAAATGGCTTGACTGATCATAGCAACACGTTTCTCGATTTGGCAGAAATCGAAATAGTCGTGCATAAGTTTGAGTAATTGTATAGCCTACAACGACTCTTAGAATGATAATGCCAATATTATGATAATGCCAACATAATAATTCTCATAAGAGTAAATGAAACCCAAAGTTCTCTTTATTGATGTTGCATCACTGGTTTATCTGAAAAGACAAAGGCAAACAGAGTGTCCTCCGTAAACAACGGTAACATCGCCTGGCAATGGTTTTAAATGGCTTGTGTGTGACTAAGAAGGCCTTTTAGTATTTATTATGCTTGGTATTACGTTACATATAGGCCTACCTAATAACACGAATTACAACCTTAAACCATACAATGTAAGATGAAATGGAAGTCTATTCAGACTAGAAAATTAGACAGGACTCACAGACAGTGATGTTCTATCGAATTGTGTGTGATTTTTTGCTTTTCCTCTCCTCTCCCCATCCACATTTTCCAATATTTCTGTAGCTATTTGAAATGACTAGTCTATTCAAAGATTTCACTGCATGGCTTTGAATAAATTTGGGTACATTTAATTGCTTTAACATCTCAATGAGCCCTACCACAGAGAGCCACAGACAAATATCAGAGAGCCACAGAACATTCATTTATTTTAAGTGACAAAGCTTTGAATTAAAAAAAGAAAGGCAAAAAAAACATTTAGTTTTAGGTCTATTATATGACGAATAAAAAACTTGAACAATGACATGTGTACACATTTAACCTGGAGGGCTATAATGCTGCTGTTTGAGAACGAGACTAACTTGGTATGGTGGGCGCAAAGACATGGACAACTTTTTTATTAACAGTTTTATTAAATATGACTTGACGTAAATGTCATACATCACTGTTATTGTTTCATTTTAGATTTTCATCTAACGCTACAATCTAAGCCACATCGGTCAGTTATTATTTGACCACATACTCAATGTAGGCTACTGGTACGTATCTAAACATAAATAAAGTAGGCCTACTTACTACAAAAAAAGTTGCGGGTTGCACACAAATGCTCTCACAGGGCTAAGGCATGTATAACAGATACACACATACATATATATATATATATATATATATATATATATACAAACGTATAAACGATTTAGGTAGTTTTTTTTTCGTACAACAGAACAGCAAAACCAAAAAAACATCAATAAGTTACACAAGTGGATGTAACGCTTGTAGTTTAATTCACATATTCTTTTGACAATCATATTTGGAAAAACGTATTCGTCATAGGTGTACAGACATCTGAGAACCATGTGTTTTGCATCTTTGTCAAACAACATTTATGAAAATACAATAATGAACGTCTTCTTGTTACACACAGTCTTTGTAGGCTATATGAGGGAATGTCAAGTAAAGGAAAGAAATTATGTGGTCACCGTGAAAAGTTCATATCAATACAGAATTTAAAAAAAAAGGCAAACATTGACGTCTGAAGATATATTGCATCCACGTTGCATTTAACGCAGCCATATCTTTGAATACACTAGTGTTTTTTATTGTGCTAAAAAATAGTTGATAGGTACTTGCTAGGTAGTTAAGTTATTCTCACATCACGGCGGATTGATGCATATAGTAGGCTAGGATATGAAGTCGTTCATTCTTTCTTCTCTTCTGTCGCCTCTTCTGTGTCCTCTTTTCCTGTGTCTTGACTTGCCCCTGCCGAACCACTTTCGGCGAGAGTGGACGTTAGATTGCTTTCCTTTTTCCATTTCATCCGGCGATTCTGGAACCAGATTTTTATCTGACGTTCCGATAGACATAGTGCGTTGGCGATTTCGATACGTCTGCGTCTCGTCAAGTAGCGGTTGAAATGGAATTCCTTTTCGAGTTCTAGAGTTTGGTATCGGGAGTAAATTTGGCGTCCTCTTCGCCTGTCAGAACCGTATCCAACTCCTGAATGGAAACACAATTTTGAATTATCATAATCTGGCATAATCAATATTTTTACGTAGGATATGCAATGTCACTAGCCGAACACACGCGCACACATAATTACAAAAAAAACACGGAAATAATCGATGTCTAGGATATAGCCTAATTGTGTCAGTTCTTACATGCTAGCCTATGTTTTGCAATTATCTAAATAATCAACAACAGTGGTGGTGCACCCAGTCCACTGAGTGATATTTGAAGAGATTATAGGTTATTCGTCTTACAATACCTTGAACTCTTTAATATGGGTGACAAAGGGATTAGTTTAAAATATATAAACTATTTTGTTTTGAGGGACATGGGGATGAACTGTGACTGAGACTTTTTCCTACGAAGATAAAAGGCCTTTATTGCATGCGACAGGGTGCTGCTGTAGTAATGGTTTATGGGGTGATAAAAAGTAGCTTCCCCAGTCGTAAAACGGACCAGCTCGTTTAATTCATCTCTAGGAGTTTGTAATAGGCCTACTCACCGCTATGAGAGTTCATCCGTTGCATCCACGGGTAGATCTGAATGTTCCCCTTTTGTTCCTGTGAGCCGTTCCTGCCTTGATCAGACTGGTAATCCTGCGCGAGCGAGCTTTGTGAACCTTGTCCCAAACTGCTCTGCCTACAGCTGGGTAGCACGTCCTTGTCTTGGTAAAACACGTTGGATCCATACTCGTACGGTCCCCTGGTCGAGCCGAATACAACGTTGTCTTGGGGAGAATAGAAAGGCGAGGAATATATCCGGTTTTGGGCTACAGCGGTTCCGTAGGAGGAGAAGTGTCGAACTGGGTCATAGGTAGTTGAGTTTAGGGCCACGTTTGGTAAAACCTCTTGACCACCAGCTAAATGGCATGAGAGCGACGGGTTTGCGAAATAAGAATTCATACCTCCCTCTCTCCCTTGCTCCCTCTCTTTCCCTTTCCCTCCCTCCCTTTCAATATCAGCTCTCTTTTTATTCTCTCCCTCTCTCACACTCATTAAGTCACTCTCTTTTTTTCACTGTCAGCCTATCTTTTAATACAGGCACGCTGTATGATTTCTTTATAATGTATTTCTGGACGCCAATAAAGACACAAGACACCGCCGAATGTTGTCGCTAAAGCCTCACTCTAGGATGGACAAGATGACAATGTCAGCTGACCAAATTTCCTCCAATAAAAAGCAGGGAGTAGAGGGACTGAGGGAGAAAAAGTAACTTAATTTTTAAAAATTCTCAGTCAAAACTACTCTCGCATATGCGCGCGCACACACACGCCATCGTAATCTAACACGTGCACACAGGCGCGTGCACACACACGCATAAGGAATAGATACATAGGGAGCATTTACGCGCACGCACGTACACACACGCACACGCACACACACACACACACACACACACACACACACACACACACACACACACACACACACACACACACACACACACACACACACACACACACACACACACACACACACGTCTCCTCTTGCCAATCTGCTCCTGCAACGCATATTCTTTGTTGTACAGTCCCATAGCAACATAATAACACTCCTGTTCACAAAGGTATAAAGAAGATTCAGTGTGTGGATGAATTAAATCAGATAGGCCTTTAGCAATAAACATTCACAATAATGAATTAGCCTAAATGTGGAATTTAATTATTGAGAGAAATAGATGCCATCGCTAGACAAGCATGCTCTATTTAAATTATTTGACTTGAGTCCAGTCTCTTGTAATTTAAAAAAAGATTGGACCTTAAAGAAGAACGGGAGTTATGTTTCTATACCTCTCGCGGTTGAGAAAATATGATTAGGGTTTATAACCGCAATACAGTGTGATTCAGTTCGAACAATATTGCCCTCTTAAATCGATTAATATGTTTTTATTCGGTGTGGGTTACATAGTTTCTAAACGGATTAAAAAACATGATTTATGTTGAAAAAAGAGGATTAGGCGGGCCTAATCCAATTGTTAAAATAGAGTCAAGAAAACGTGTTTGGGTGACTTTTAATTATATTATTTACAATAACAACAAATAGATAGATAGGGAATGCTTTAGCCTAATATGAATGGACTGAATGTTGATGTACTGATAATTTGAAGGCCCATAACACAATGATCTAATACTTCCACATAGTAAGTATCGCGTTAATCCAGTTTGACATAAAATAAGTCCTAACACAGGCTTTGTTTGAAGGCTACAGGCTGGCAGGATAACTGAACACAGGAGTGTGCCACACACACACACACACACACACACACACACACACACACACACACACACACACACACACACACACACACACACACACACACACACACACACGCACACCTATTTTCTCATTAGAGTTGGAATGACACGAACATGGAAAGGGTTCACTATTGCTTACGGCAAGAGAGGCCTCCTCCTATTGCTAATGCTAGCCATAAAAATAAGTTATGTATATATTGTTGTGGCATGTCTTTTGGGGCTTCTCCATCAAAAAGCGAACAGGTCTAGGCTACAGTTGATAGCGTGTGAGGTTGCCCGATATAGGCAACGTTTTATAAGAATTAGATTAGACCTGGTGCACAAAATTCGAGAAACCTATTCGAAGAGGTAAGAAAAGTATTATATTGGGACAAGAGGCTTTTAGCTGCGTTACCCCTTTATTTAGTAATTATTCTTTCGGCAGAAAGAGGGGGGTTTATGGCAGTTTTAGAGCGAAAGAATGTCTTAACGCCTGTGTAAGCCGCAGAAGTCATATAACCAGACAAATGACCGATTCTAGTCTATACTATTCTCCTGCATGCGCTGTGTGTATCCGCGTGTGGGAAATCCTCGCCCATACAAATAAATTAAATGCACTAGTGAATGGAAGGCTTTAGCGTTAGAGCATGGAAAGAAAATACACTTTAATTAAAGACATTTAGTGGTGCCTTTAAAAAACGTGTATTACTACAAAGAAGGCTACAGGCCTAAACCTTACAGCATAAAATGCAACAGCAAGATAGCAACATTTATTGATAGGCTAAGTTACAGTATTGCAGTGCAACATTAGAGGGTTGTAACTGTAATATGTTGATAATTTGTTGATGAAATAGCTAAGCCAGTGTGGAGATGGAAAATATGAATCATTGTCGGAATAGGTCTATTGTAGGACAATGCAATACAAAATAAAGAATGAAAAACGAATATAGCTAACATCTTGATTTTCAAATATCCACTAAACATATTTAATATGTGTTTCAAATGTGTCTGTTGCGTTTTGTCTTGGCCTCGGTATCAAACTCAAAATATTAGACTTCCACACAAACAACGTAACGTTATTTGTAAGACAAGACATTGGTAGACTATTCTTTTTGGAGTAACATGGGAAAGATAAACCCGACTTTTATGACAAGTTTGATGATTTCGATTGATATCCACATAGCCTAATCAATCCTACTCTGCCAGAAGAGGACTGGCCACCCCACATAGCCTGGTTCCTCTCTAGGTTTCTTCCTAGGTTTTGGCCTTTCTAGGGAGTTTTTCCTAGCCACCGTGCTTCTACACCTGCATTGCTTGCTGTTTGGGCTTTTAGGCTGGGTTTCTGTACAGCACTTTGAGATATCAGCTGATGTACGTAGGGCTATATAAATACATTTGATTTGATTTGCCTTCCAAATAAAAGTTCAGCACTCAGTTTAATCGAACTAATGAGCTCACGGGTCTGGCAAAAGTTGTCGGATACAAACGTGGTGTTCCCCAAACAGCCTTTGATCTCTAAATCCGAACGCCTTTAAAGGCTATTGCTATAATGCGGGCCATATGACAAACGCAGCAGTTGGAATGCAGTGGGGTGTTATCGGTGAGCCTTTCTGTAAATTGAATAGAGAACTTACATGGAACCTTTTATCTCTGTAAGCCTAGTTTGTCATGCAACTTTAGATAATGAATATATGTATTAATTGAGCCCCCCCTCCTCATACACACAATATTAGACTATACACGTTGAGTAACCTATATCTATCTATCTCTTTTATAGTGCTTCTCTATTCCTCGCGTAAAACATGTGTTGTTGCAAGGCTGATGCGCTATCTGTGAAGGAAACGTGAATTGGGTTGGGGGAGAGGTAGAGAGTGTTTTTTATTGTACTATGGAAGTGGAAGTGTATGGGGAAGTGTTTTATTGCACCCTTTGTGGAAGACAGTCTGGCATTTGCACGCAAAAACAACTTTGGTGGTCTTGAGGTCTGCAACTAAAACGGACTAAAACCATGTCGTTCTGATAATGTTAAAATGGTGTTCTATGGCAGACACAGCAAGTCTAACAAAGCCTTAGAAGCATACAAGAGTAGCACAATTATGCATTCTAAAACAAACTATTGCAACTCTAACTCTGTCTTATGCGCCAGTAGCACGAAGAGAATAGGTTAGTAAATAACTATACTACACTAATAATACAAATGATGGTATCAGGGTTATGGGTTATATTCAATATTACTGGTTTAAGATGAGATATTATATAAAACCATCATTAAATTACAATATTATCTTATATGGGCAAAACAACCCTAAACGTAGGCTTTTTAAAATAAATTAAGAAAAGCAGCTGTCCAAAATGATCACATAACTTGGCTACAATAGTCTCTCTCACATTATAACGATAAGGCTTTTGTTTCAATGCACTTTCATATTATTATTATAGAACATTTCTAACATTTGAATAAAGCACAATAGCAGAATGTGCAACATAACCTTCAGAATTTTAGGGACAATCGCCTACCAAAGAGATTCAGAGCTTCATTTGCGATATGCCCAATAATCTCTAAATAATTTGAATCACTTTTTTTGTAGTTTCAAAGATTTGTATCACCAAATAAATCAACATATCGAAGGCCTACCTCTGTAAGTATAAAGCTTTTAAAAGTGACTTTACCCTATGCCATTCTCTAAAACCCTCATCAGTTTTTTAGAAATGTCCTGAAATGTCCTGCAACCCCCTACCTGCTTTTACAGCAAAATAAATTAACATTAAACTGATATGAAAACAACCACAGTATAGACAGAGTGCGCCTAGAGAAAATCAATGGCTTTTCTAGTAGGCCCGTGCATTTTAGGTGCAGCGTTTTGAGTTTCAACCAAATATTACGCACAGGTTCTGTCTAGACGCCCACAATGTTATCCTGGCATGAAATTTGCTGACTCGAATAAATATATACTCTTGTTGTACTTGATTTTCATTTTTCATATTGAGCTTGAGTAGCTA